>NC_137967.1:6051886-6171886 GCF_963924665.1 Micromys minutus | reverse complement strand
CCACGTGGTCCTCTGTCATAACAGCGCGGACTGTAACTTAGCTATAGCTTATAGCAAACTATTATTCCTTCGCCTTCCCTTCCCACTGCCCTGGGCGACGGTCTCGCGGTGTGTGTTACTTACCCAAATACAGCAGAAGAAGGGACATGAGCCCCCACAGCATCTCAGGGACAAGAGAAAACAAGGACGGCTCCTGCTGCTCTCTGACCACAGACAGAATGTCCTGTGGGGTATGAGTTGGGATGGGTGAGAACAAGGATGGCCAAGGAGGCGGGCATGGGTGGGTGAAGAAATGACATTGTTACTTAATGGAGCCCTTTGTCCCCTCAATCACATGTAAGATCGCTTCATCTTGTGAGCTGGGCTCCTCTTGACAACAGATACAGGGAGCTCTGAGGACAGCCATCTTCCCCAGGACTCCCCGAAAGCCTAACGTATCTGCCCTCTTTTCTCTAACCATCTTGTCTGTCTTCTTCCTCCTTCAAGATCTGGGGCCTTGGATTCCCTCTAGCCCACAAGGCGGTCTCAAAGTTTGTGATGAGGTTTAAGATTGTTGGGGGATCAGGCATGGTTGTTGTGTGAAGTGGCTTTGGGTCTACAGCCAAGATTGTCCCCTAGTCTACACATGCATGTATATACACAGTCACCCTCCAGATACATACCCACATTACAAATAAATAGGGTGAAAAGTAAATACCTTCTAGAGCGTGTGTGTGCATGCGTGTGTGTGTGTGTGTGTGTGTGTGTGTGTGTGTGCTCATGTGTGAGAACCCTGAAGATATAGTTACAGGTGGTGGTGTGCCCTCTGGAGTAGGTACAGGAAATTCATCTCAGGTCTTCTGCGAGATCAGAACTTACTCAGAACCACTGAGCCATTTCTCTAGCCCGTATTTTTGACTTTTACACACAGGGTCTCATGTAGTTCAAATCAAAGGGTGGAAACTTTCTGTGTTCCAGCAATTCAGGGTTGAATGGCATCGAACTGTCCTACCCGGATCTCCCTCTTCTTACCTGTAAACTCGGAACTGTCCTCCTGCCTCTCTTTTGTTCGTCGAGTCTCAAATATGTGACCGAGGCTCACCTAGAATCCCCTCCGTAGTCCTGTCTGGCTTTAACCTCCTGATAGTCCTGTTCTTTGGATGCCAGTGGAGACCAGAAAAGGTCATTGGATCCCCTGGAGCTGAAGTTATAGGTAGCTGTGAGCCATTTTACCTGGGAACTAAACTCCAGTCCTCAGCAAGCGCTGTAAGCACTCTTAGCTGATAAGCCGTCTCTCCAGTTCCAACAGCAACTCTTTGTCCCTCCCTCTAAATGATCGATTTCTTCTCCAAGTCTACCTCTTGGTCATGGTTTCCTAGAGCTCCGGGCTGCTCCTCGGCATTCCTTCTCTTGGTTGTTACAGGGAAGCTTAGCAGAAAAGCATCCAGGGAGGAGCTGACTTACATTTATAGACACTGGGTAAGGTGGGTTCTAGAGGGGCAAACCGGGCTGACTTAAGGACACACTGCCCACCCGATGAACCCACAGGAGCAGTGACGTTGCGTAGACTGGGAGGGACTAAGGTTGAGGAACCTTAACTGACCAGCTCAGGCACCCACCTCTTGAGAAGCCCCGCCCACAGAGGTACCAAGGAGCATGCGCATGCCTGTTCGGAACAAATCAGAGTCTGAAGGTGCCAAATGGGAGACTATGGAGGGCGGGACCGCCGAGAAGCAGTGGATTCTCCTCCTCAACGCTGGTCCCATAGCCATCAAATCAGCTCCATAAAACGGATTTCCCCCACCCCCTTGAGCAGGTGGCTCTAGGCTCTGCAAGAACTTGGGCTAGCCATCTCTTAAAGAACATTTGTACCTCAACACCTCCGCACGAGAAGGTGATGGATGAGTGGAAGGTATTGATCCAGGAGCAAATGTCTGGCCAGGTTTGACTCCCACCGCCGATCAGAAGACATTGTGTGTACCCCCTTCATTTTCTACCCTGTAAATAAGTCATCTATAACCAACCAAACAAGACTTAGGAGGAAGCCACTCTCCCGTGTCCAAATCCTCCCTGCTCCTTCAACCTGGTCCCATCACTTCTCTTCGTTCCTTTTGTTTTGGGACAGGATTTTACTCAGAAGGCTGACCTGCTACCGGAGCTCACCGGGATGGCCGTAAGCCTCAAGTGCTGGGGTTACAGGCAGAAGCCATCACAGGCGGCTTATTCTATCTCTCCTTCGGTCTCCTCTTCCTCTTCGCCAAACCTGCCAACACTCGCCCCTCCCACCTCATATTCTGCTCTCGCTGAGGGATTTCTATGGAGGAAGCAAGCCCAAGCCAATTTAGAAGGTTCTGTCTTCATTAATGGTCCATAGAGCTGCTTCCTTTGAATTCAGATGGTTATGTTGGAGCAAAGGAAGAAAAACACAAGCACAGGAAGCTCCTGAAACATACAAGATTTACAAGCCCCCCCAAAGATGGCATGTGTATGTATATATATATATATGTGTGTGTGTGTGTGTGTGTGTATAAACATATTAAATATGTATATATAAATATATACACATATGTATACATACATATGTTTACTTATATATGCATACATGAATGGATGTATATATCTCTATCTATCTATCTACCTATCTATCCATCCATCTATCTATGCCACAGTGGCTGCTACAGGGGAGACTCCACTCCTGCCCTAGTTGCCTGCTAGCAGTCCAGGGAGCTCCAGAGTCACAACTGTCATGAGTCATCCCTCATCCTAGACTGGGACTGTGTGAGGATACCCTTGAGTCACCCAAGGTTCCTCTTGGGAACTCCTACATTCCTGCAGCTCAGAAACCTCCCTGATGCACCAAGCTAGATTTGGATGTTTCTTTTGTTTGCTGCTGATGCTCTGCTTGGGGTGAATAGGTGTTTCACGTTCAGGTCTCCTCAGGAAAAGTCACTCAGAGCCCATCTATGCGCAGATTCCCACAGATAAAACTACACCAGGACGAGAGAGAGAGGGGGGGGGCTAAGCAGGTCAAGGAACTTGCCATGAAGTCTGACGACCAGAGTTTGGACCCAGAGTCCACATGGTGGAGGGAGAGGGCCACTCCCACAGGTTGTCCATGACCACCACATAGGCACACACCGACAAGAAAAATGAGGTGTAATTAAAAAAAAATAATAATAAAGCCACACTAAAGTAAACTCACTTTTCCAAATTACTAAGCACAGGAGGGAATAGCTCTCCCAGAGTGGAGATAAAAGCTAAACATGGGGCTGAAAGCGATGACTCAGAAGTAGATAGCACATACAGCTCTTGCAGAGGACTCACGTTCAGTTCCCAGCACCTACACCATGAGCACAGGCTTACAGCTGCCTGTGACTGCAGGACTAGTGGACCCAGTGCCCTATTAAGGTGCTCTTTTGTTCTCTCTCCCTCCCCCCATTACACACACACACACACACACACACACACACACACACACACACACCACCTTAATCTAAACATATAAGAGTACTTAGCAGTCCACAAATTCTGGCCCCCTCTAAAATAAACTTACACCCTCTCGCTGTGCACCTGCTTTGCACCTGCTTTGCACCTGCTTTGCACCTGCTTTGCACCTGCTTTGCACCTGCTGTGCACCTGCTTTGCACCTGCTGTGCACCTGCTTTGCACCTGCTGTGCACCTGCTTTGCACCTGCTTTGCACCTGCTGTGCACCTGCTTTGCACCTGCTTTGCAGTCTTGACCTCTGGCATCTCTCCAATCTGAGCCCACAACCTTCTGCTCCCTCTGGGTCACTCACATGTTAGGTCTCAGTGCCACTGTTCCTTTCTTTTGAGGTGCCTTCTCTGACTCTGACTCAGGCTCAACGCCTCTCCCGTTCTTTTTCATAGTATTCTGTCTACTCTCTTCCCACCGCTCACCCACATTTCACAACAGTAATTTGTGTGTCTATTTTATGGGTTTACAGTGTATGTACACCAATTGATGAGAGTGCCTAGGCCAGGAGATCCTGGGATGTATAGAAAGAGAGCATGAGGCTGTGAAGGAGCCAGCAAGCAGCATTTCTCCATAGTTTCAGGTTAAGTTCCCACCGAGACCAGTGATGGGCTGTCACGTGGACGCTGAGCCTAATAGAGCCTTCCTTCTCCAAGCTGCTCTCAGGGTGTTCTACCACAGCAACAGACAGAAACTACAACATCCCATCGTACCACGCACACGCGGCACCCATGTTCCTGCCAGCGAATCTAACATTTATTTGGGCAGGTTGGACACATTGGGTTCTTTTCTTTGGTCTTCTTTGGAATGAATACAGATTTCTTATATGTTGACATTTAGTCTAGGCTCCTCCTCACAGTTACCTGGCAACAGCCAGGTGAGCCTGACTCACTATAAAAGGGGCTGCTTGTCCCCTCCTCTCCTCTTGTGCTCTTGGTCTCTTCTCTTGCTCCTGCTTCTTACCCTCACTCTTCCCATCCCCCCCCACATGTTCTCTCTCTCTCTCTCTCTCTCTCTCTCTCTCTCTCTCCCTCCCTCCCTCTCTCTCTCTCTCTCTATCACTACTCCCTCTCTCTATCACTAGCTCCCTCCCTTATGTCCTGAATAAACTCTATTCTATACTATACCATCCTGTGGCTGGTACTTCGAGGGGAAGGGATCCTCAACATGGGCCCTCAGAGGCACCCCTCCCCCACACCTTACCGCACCTCCACCAAACATATCCCTGGTTTCTTTTTCTTTTGACTTCTTCCCAGGAAAATCATAAAGCATCGAGAGACATTACAGCATTCGCCTAAGTAGGCTCACTGCCTCTGTCTTACCTCTGCCCTTTCCAAAGATACCACACACACACACACACACACACACACACACACACACACACATCTTTCATGCAGAGAGCAATCTTTCTCTGTAGTGGATCTGCTCATCCCACTGACTTGCTTCAAACCTTTCACCAGTTCCTCACTGAATCCATTTGTTTTCCACAGACAGTTCTGCATGCATTTTAGATTTTAGGCACCATTTCCAGGACCAAGGTCACAGGGAGGTTCCTGTGACAGGCACGTTCCTGCTCACGAGGAATCCAAAGTTCTGAGGGTCGGGGATGTGGTCCCATGACATCACCTTTCCAACGTTGAATTCAAATTTATCACGGCATATTTTCTCCACCTGTGTCTCTGGGTACCACTTTTCACAAGCCTAGTCTCCACTCACGTATGATTTATGTGAGCCTGCAGAGATTTAAGGCAGAGAGATAGGGGTGGGGAGTCTTGTACAAAGGTGTCAAGAGTTAGATTAAAAATATAATGACTTGTGTGTGTGTGTGTCTGTCTGTCTGTCTGTCTGTCTGTGTCCTCTGTCCTCGTCTCTGTGTCTTCCGGCCACTTTGTGAAACTAGTCATGAAGAAAGGGGTGGAGATCCCTCGTTTCACGGCGCCACGTGCATTTTTTTTCTCCCCTGTAACTCAGCCCCAGAGTGAGATACATATCTTTTGGCTCACCCAAATAACAAATCAACTAGGTGACTTTCAAAAGTCCCAAGGCCAGGGAGAATATGGGACGAATAGAGGCTGAGAGGGCTTAGGGAGCGCAGACTCTCAGGACCTCAAGTTTATTATGGACTTGGGGCTTCTGGGGTCTCCATGGGTTTTTGTAATCCCCGGGATACTGGTAGCTTTGTGTGTGATGCGGTCTCCATGGTCTTCCTTGGCTTCAGGTTATCTTCCTTTCCCTGGAAGGTGGGAAGGGGGCAGGGCAAAGAGAGATGATGTAACTCGTTTACAGGGGAAGGAGCCACAGCTGAAGATGCACTCTAAGCAAACACGGATCCAATATTGGCCTAACTTTCCTCACCATACCTTACCTGGAGCCTACAAACCCTCTCTTTCCCTCTGGCCCCTCTATGGTGCAACCAGGGGTTCCCAGAATATCCCTCGGATTCCTGAGACATTGTATAGGATTTCCTTAGGCAAGTTTTGCACCACACTCTGGGTCACTGTACCCTCTGGCTTGGTGTGAGAGCACCTGTCTGTGGGGGCACCTTCCCCTACCAGCTTGGTGGCTCTCTGAGGGTAAGGGCTGAGTCGGACCCATTCCTGGGACACCCACACTGTACACCCTGCAGACTAGGAGACACTGCAGGAAATGGTGGTGGGATTCAAGAGATGTCTGTGCATTAATTCCTTTTCTTATTGCTGACCAAAAACCTGCTGCATAGGGAGGGAAGGTTTATCTCGGCTCACGGTTTAAGAAAACATACAGCCCACTGAGGTAGGGTGGTAATAGAAAGTACAAAGAGTATGAGTGTGAGGCAGCTAGTCACACGGAGCCTCCAGTCAGGAGGCAGAGAACAGGCAGACACTGGGACCAGGATAAAGCCTCCACCACCACACACCCTCATTTCTGTCAGCCAGACTCTACCTCTTAAAGGATCCATACGCTTCCACAACAGAACAGCTAAGAAACAAGTGTTCAAATTCCATGCTCGTGTGTGTGTGTGTGTGTGTGTGTGTGTGTTTCATGTTCAAAGCACAACACATGGTTTATTCACAAAAACACTCTAGCTCTGTGCACAGCACTTTAGGAGGGATCTGGTGAGGTTGTTGGAATGAGAAATTTCCTTCATGGGCTCCTGTATCTGGTCATTTATTCCCCAAGTTAGTGGCATTGTTTAGGAAGGCCATAGAGCCTTTGAGAGGTGGAGCCCAGCCTTCCTAAGGAAGCATGTCACTGGGAATGGACTTTGAGTGTTTATAGACTTGCCTGGCCTACTTACTGTCTACACCCACTTCTTACTTACGTTTGAACATGTGAACTCCCTTCTCTTGCCTGCTACCACCAGCACAATGGACGCATAAACCCTCTGGAACCACTAACCTAAACAAGCTCTTTCTTGGTCTTGATGTTTTATCACAGCATCAGAAAGTAACTGATAATAGCCGGGTGCCCATGGTCCTCAGACTCAGATGATGTCTTAGTTAGGGTTTTATTGCTGCGAACAGACACCATGACCAAGGCAAGTCTTATAAATAAAAACATTTAATTGAGGCTGGCTTACAAGTTCAAAGGTTCAGTCCAGTATCAAGGCAGAAGCATGGCAGCATCCAGGCAGGCATGGTGCAGGAGGAGCTGAGAGTTCTACATCTTCATCCAAAGGAAGCTAGGAACAGACTGAGCATCCTCAGGTAGCTAGGAGGAGCATCTCCAAGCCCATCCCCAGAGTGACACACTTCCTCCAACAAGGCCACACCTTCTACTAGTGCCACTTCCTGGGCCAAGCATATGCAAACCATCACAGAAGACAAATAAGAATGGTGAGCATTGTTCCATCCAAGATATCTGGAGGTTGAAGGGTTCAGGACGAGGGAAGGAGCAACCTGGCATTTGGTTTGGATGAGGAATTAGACACAGGCTCACCTGTGTTGAACATGTGTTCTGCAGCTGGGGACGGATGAATGGCTGTAACAGGTGGATCAGTGAGGGTGGACCTTTGAGAGTCAGAAGCTGACCCTGCTTCCTGCCTGAGGTCTCTGCTTCTTGTGGGGAGGGAGGTCTAAGATGTTGTTTTGTTGGTGTGACTATATGAGTGTGTCTGCTTGAAACGGAACTCAGGGCCTCTGGAAAGAGCAGGATGTGCTCTTAACCACCAATCCACCTCTCCAACCAGAAAGGTTTGTTTTGGCTCACAGTTCAAGGTATAGTCCTTCACGATGGGGATCTCAAGGCAGCGGGAACCTGAAGCAGCCGATCACATCACCGCCACGGTCAAAAAGCACAGAAGTGAACTTATGCATGCCAGCTAGCGTTCAGCTCAGTTTCTCTACTGATACATGATCTCAGACAGGGGATGGTGCCGCCCACAGTGGACAGGCTTTCAGATAGTGTCCACGTCTATCAGAGAAATCAAGACAGGCCCCACAGTCACGTCCAGAGACCTGTCTCCTGAGTATTGCTATATTCTGCCTAACACCGATCATCACAGACTGTATCCCTTGAACCATGAGCCAAAACAAATCCTTTAAGTTGTTTTTGTCAGGCGTTTGGTCACAGAGCTGATCCTTAAAGACTACCTAGTCTCCAAGCACTTGGCACTGACTTGGGCCTGAGGCTGTAGGTGCCTGCTGCCTGCCGAATACCAAAGGCCAGACCTGCGGTTTCTACTCTGATGCTATTACTACTGCTGGGGAGTGTGTGGGTGGAATTAATTCACTTCCCTGTGGGGATCCAGTGTGTGTGTGTGTGTGTGTGTGTGTGTACTAATGATATATATATGTGTGTGTGTGTGTGTGTGTGTGTGTACTAATGATATATGTGTGTGTGTGTGTCTGTTTATGGAGTATGTCTGTGTATGGTGTATGTTTGTATACTGTATATGTGTGTATTGTGTGCATATGTATGTATCTGTGTAAGTATGTAGTATGTATATATGAGTATGATGCATGTGTGCATGTATGTATGTGTCTGGATATGTGTGTGTTGTGTGCATATGGTCAGTATGTGGATGTATATGGACGTGTGTTTGTGTGTAGTGTATGTGGCATGCATGTATAGTGTGTGTACACACATGATTGTGGCATTCATGATGTGTCTGTGTTTCTATAATGTGTACATGTATGATATGATACGTGGAGTGTATGTGTGTGGTATGTATAGTGAGTCTGTGCATATGTGTGCATGCTGCCTGTGCGTGTAGTGTACATAGACGGTGTTTTAATAGCTCTAATTATTTTTTAAACTATGTATCTTAATTTATTCCACGAGGCTCTCGGGGCCTCCGCTTCAGTACCTGTAAATCAATAATCAATCTGCAAGCTCATTGTGCCCCACACAGGCTCCAGGCTGGGCAGCATCTCTCCAAAGCAGCATGCGGGCTTTCTCCCACAATACTGTTCTGCTTGACTGGATTCCTTCTGGGAAGAGGCACTCACCGAGAGATGATCCTTAGGGGGCAGCTGAGGTCTGGATTTCCCAGGCTTCTTGGGCTTCCCACGGGATCCCTGGTCTGTGGCAGCCGTAAAGGCTTCCTGGGCCCTCATCTGTGCGTCCTTCTTTGCCTGCTTCGTCCTGAGGAGCCTCACTCTAAGGAAATGTGTTTCTGATCAGATCCTCTCGGCATCCCCACGTGGGCTCTGGTTTTGATCGGCATCCGAGTCTGGAGTCTCAAGAGTACCGCTTCCTGCCCCTCCTCTCCCCCTGATAGACAGCCACCCAGTCCCAATCACCACCCTTCTCCTTGCCAGACAGCATTAGAGGGGGTCCTTATGATGGCATTGGAGACGTCATGAGAAAGGGTGCTTGCTCCAGATCTCACCTTGTGATACGGCGGGAAATCCTTGCTGGATCTGGATGCCAGCACCGCACTCTTTCCACTTCCTCAGCCTCTGGAGCCCCGAGATAACCCAACCTTCGTGCTTCGTAAATTAGCTCGTCTCGACTGTTTTGTTGCAGTAACATAAAAAACGAGCCAAGACAGACATACTCACATGAAGGGGAGGAGGCAGAGGAAAAGCAACGTGATTGCCACCGCTGCATAGACAACGCCCCGGAGCAGAGCTTCCAGGAAAATCTGGGGAGACAAAGGGCTCCTTCCTGAAAGTAGAAGGCATTTCAGTAAGGCTTTCCTTATATAAGGGGGAAAACAATCTCTAAATTGCATTTATTTTTGGTGGGGCCTCACATGCGCCACAGTGGTCTGTTCTCTTCTGCCACCGTGTGGCACCTGGGAATCGAACTCAGGCTGTCAGCCTTGGCAGGAAGCACCTTTCCCTGGTGAGCCATCTTGCACTCCCTCAGGAAGCTTTTAAGACCCCCCAGATTTGGATTCCAAGCTGGCCTCAGGGCCAGTCCCTCCCTGTTCACTGCCCTCACCCAGTCTCCAAGTCCCCGTTCTCACTTGACATCAGTAGGATGCTCAAACCATGGGTTCCATGTTGGTTCTTTCCCTCACAGACAAGAACTGTGCCCATTTCTGGGGCCCTGGCCAGGCTGAGGGTGCTGTTGTCCCAGGGACCAAGTGTAGTAGAGGTCACCTGGAGGTGGCCATTTCCACTGTTCACATCCACAGGAACGCTGTCCACCCACCACTGCACGGAGGGTGTGGGGATCCCATGAAAGGAACAACTGCACTGCAGTGTCTTCTCCACAGTGCAGAAGGAGTTAAGCAGTCTGGCGGGTTCTGTGGAGATGGAGGGTCAGGGGTCAAGGGTCAAGGGTCAGGAGTCAGGGGTCAGGGGTCAGGGGTCAGGAAGGAGACCTGCTTTGCCATTTCATCTCCCTTCAGGACCCAGCCTTCTTTTCTATGTTTGCCATACTGGGGGGTGGGGTGAAACTCAAAGCCTCTCACACGCTGGATAGTGCTTTATCACTGAGGTACACTCCCAGCCCCTCACCACCCTTCTCTTCTAGGTAGGTGCTCTCCTGCTCAACTATATTCTCAGCGCCTTCCTGGGGGGATTCTAGGCACAGAGATGGTGTCTAATCCAGAACGACCCTTTGTCCTGTACACCCCCCCCTCTCCTCTTTCTTCACAGTCCCCAGATAGCTCTAGAAGTGCCGCGTGTCCGACTTACCAAGCTGCGGCTGTGGCATGTTCATATAGAACAGCAAGAATTCCCAGGCATAGAACACTATTCCCCGTGGGGAACGAGGCAGTGACAACTGAAAGAAAGCCAGGAGGTGGGTGAGCAGAAATGTCCTTACCAAGCGGGTACTCAAGACCCTCTTGGTCATTTCGAGCGTCTGATGACCTGGATAAGCAAGAAGTACATGGGACAAGATGCTTAGGGGTCTTCACTAAGGTCTTCTGTGAAGCCTTACATACTGTGCATCGGTCTATTTCGAGCTCTCAAAAGCCAGTCAGGATGCATGAAAGGTTCACCATACACAGATGTGGTCAAGACCTGTGTTTCTTTGGAATTCTTCCACTGAGGCTATTTTAAGAAATGGCCAGGTTGGGAATGACCGTAGGCCAGGTGACCGTGGACGAGGCCTCTGTTGTTACTGAGAAAGAATGGTGTGCTTGAGTTGAACTCTGAGGGATAGGGGGCAGGATTCAGAGGGGCGGGTAAGATTTAGACTTTTTGGTGTTCCTTGCACTGCCCAGAAATGAGTCTGAATAAATCAATCAGAAGTTCGCAGCCAGATGAGGTATTTCACACTTGTAATGATATCACTTGGAAGACAGAGATAGGAAGATTACTATAACTGTAGAGACCAGGCTAGCCCCTGGCTCCCGAGTATCAGGATTACAGGAAAACCCTCACAGAATGATTGCTCCTACCTACCACAGAAAGAGGACGCTACCCAGGTTTCCTGGTCACACACACTCCTTACATTCACACAGAACACGGGCCTGGTTTGTGTACTGTCGACTTTTCCCTCTCTTCTTTTGCCAACTTAAAACCCCACTCCGGATATTGGAACAGACACAATTGGCACCCTGGCCCAAGCTTTGCCCGTAAATCACCCCGCCACCCTGATCAAATATTATCCCACTCCAGACTTTGTTTTCGGATTCACATCAGACGGATGGGATTTGCTGCTGGAGATGTAGGGATGGAGCTGGCTTTATAATTCTGGTTTCTTCTTGCTCCCCTCTCCCAGGCTTGACTGAGAATATCTGGGATGGCTCCTCTCGGACCCCTCCATGGTTTCCCTTTGATCATTACTCCTCCTCATACTTCATGTCTTATTCTCAGGTCTCCACGAAATAATTTTCTCTCAGCACACTTCTGCCTCTCACCCTAGCCCTCTTGCTAGCCAAGTGATCTCCAACTGTCAGATTTTTTTTTTTTTTTAATTTTTGCTTTGTTTGGTTTTACATGGAGTCTTACGTAGCCCAGGCTGGCCTTTCTATGTAGCCCAGGATGACCTTGAAATCCTGATTCTTCTGCCTCCACCTCCCAAGAGCTAAAATAATTAGCGTGTAATTAGACTTAATTCACCAAGAAACTGGCGGGAGCCTAATTAATGTGTTAACCTAGCATTTATGACAGATATGGATTATTGGATTACTGATTTACAAAGCTAGCTCACACTGATCATTACGCTGATCATTAAACTCACAGGCTTCTTGCTCGTTAGCAGAATAGTGATCCACTAGCTCCTTTTCTGGTAAACTTGGCGACACAGTCGAATAAGTGACAGAGAGATGACAGATTGAACGGGTGACTGAGGGGAGCAAGATGAACACTGACCAAGCGCTGAGGACTGGCAGCCTGGCGAGCATAGACACCCAGCGAACCGGCCGGTGTGCAGTCGCCTCCTGCCGGCCCAGAATTGGCATCGGAGAAACCAAGGAGCTCGCGGTACCTCGGTGCTGAGGTTGCTGAGCGGCCTAACCGCTCTATGGCTGCCTCGTGAGAGGTCCAAGGATGCCACTGGCTGAGGTCTGTTTGACTAGGAGAAAGTCCATGTTCCCAGAAGCTCATCAGGGACAATGTCGATGCACAAGAATTCTGTAGACCCTCCCATAGGCCCCGTCTGTCTGCCAGGATCTAGCCACAAGAGGGCCCATGACAGTCTCTTCAGTGTGTGGGTGCGGGGGATGGGGTGGCATGCGCTTGTCTGTCTGTCTGCAGTAACGCAGTGGAGCAGTAGCATCTTACTCAGCCGCCAACGAATAGCTGCGTTCCTACAGCCAATCAGCGAGGTTATGATGCAGGGCCACCATAGTCAGGAATGTATGTCCCGCCCCTCTTTGTTGTGGCTCTGAGCCAATAAGAAGCTACTACGAGATGCTGGTACTTGGGCAAGTGGTCAAGGCCTTTGTCGACCACCCTCATCAAATCATACCTTAGCCTCCAATCCTGCTGAGTCCCTTTCCTGGGGTTCACGTGCGACGTCTACGCTTAACTTTCAAGCGGAGGAGCACTTTACAACCTGCTCCATATCGGCCACACACGATAAGAGTCATTTTATAAATTTAGTCATTCCGGGGTGTGTGTGTGTGTGTGTGTGTGTGTGTGTGTGTGTGTGTACCTGTGTGTATGAGTGAGAGAGACAGAGACAGATAGAGACAGAGACACATAGAGAGATAGTGGCTCACTGAGATTTTAATTTGCACTTGCCTGAGAATCAATACAATCCTGTTTTTTAAATTACTTCACACCCCAACTGCAGTTTCTCCTCCTCTCCTCCCAGTCCTCCCCTTCCTCTCAGCCCCAATCCATTCCTCCTCCCTTTCTCCTTGGAAACGGAGTCAGTCAGCCTTGGCACATCAACTTGAAGCAAGACTAGGGCCATCTTCTCCTATTGAGACCAGATGAGGCAGCCCAGTAGGGGCAAAGGGTTCCAAGGGCAAGCATCAACGTCAGAGAAGTCCCCTTGCTCTCGCTGTTAGAGTCCCACAGGAAGACCAAGATGTACAGCTGTAACATGTGTGCACAGGGCCCAGGTCTATTCCACGCATGCTCTCTGGTTGGCACTTCAGTCTCTGTGAGCCCCTATGGGCCCAGGTTAGTTGATTCTGCATATTTTCTTGTGGTGTCCTTAACCCCTCTGGCTCCTACAATCCTTCCTCCTCCCTTTTCTGCAGGATTCCCCAAGCTCAGCCTAAAGTTTGGCTGTAGGTCTTTGTGTCTGTTTCCATCCTATTCCTGGGAGAAACCTCCCTGACAGCAGCTGAGCTGTGCTCTTGTCTACAGCAGACATCACAGTGCGGGGCGGGGGGGGGGGAGCTTCCTCCCATGGGATGAGTCCCAAGCTGGACCAGTCATTAGTTGTCCCGTCCCTTGGTTTCTCTTCCATCTTTACCCCCTTCACATCCTGTAGGCAGAGCAAATTGTAGGTCAAAGGTTTTATGGCTGGGATGGTGTCCCGATCCTTCCATTGGAAGACTTGCTTGGTTACAGACAACCCGTTCAGGTTCCATGTTCCCCTTTGCTAAGAGTTTTAGCTAGGGTCACTCTCATAGATTTCTAAGATTCCCATTGTCCAAGGTTTCCGGCTCATTTTATCGATGCACCCCCTCCAATTCCAGCTGTCTCTCCAAGCACGCTCTTCCTCCTTCCCATCAATCACCCCCCCTTTCCCATTCCTCCCCTCCCCCACATAGATACCCTCCATTAACCCACAATGTCCACTTTATTTTCTCTTCTTATCGAGATTCACGCATGTCCCCTTAAGCCCTCCTTGTTACTCATCTTCTTTAGGTCTGTGGAGTGTAGCGTGGTTATCCTTTATTTACGGCTAATGTCCACTTATATACTATGTTTGTCTTTCTTGGTCTGGGTTACTTTACTCAGGATGATCTATCTACCCATTCATCCATCCACCCACCGTCCATCTATCCTCCCTCCTCTCTCTCTCTCTCTCTCTCTCTCTCTATCTATCTATCTATCTATCTATATCTCTCTCCCCCCTCCCCCCTCTCCTTCCTTCCTTTCTTCACTTTACATCCAATTGCTGACCCTCCTCCTGGTCCCCCCCCCACAGTACCTCTTCCCATCCCTACTCCCCTTCTCCTCTGAGAGAATGGAACCAGAACCCTCCCCCCAGGTATGCCCTAATCCTGGCACATCAAATGTCTTCAGGGCTAGGCGCTTCTTCTCCCACTGAGGCCAGAGAAGACCTCTGAACTAGGGGAAAGGATTCCACCGACAGGAAAGAGCTTTAGGGATAGCCCCAACTCCAGTTTGTGACCCACGGGAGACCCAGCAGCACATCTGCTACATATGTGCTGGGGGCCTCGGTCCAGCCCTTGTATGTTCTTCGGTTGGTGGTTGAGTCTCTGAGAAGCTGCAAGGTTCCAGGTTAGTTGACTCTGCTGATTGCACCAGGTGGGAAGCAGGCATACAGATTTACTGTTTAGGAATGCATCCCTTTTAGGCCATAAAACCATTAACTAGAGGCCGTAAAAGTAACAAATGTTTTATTGTAGGTGCAAGGACAGAAGATAAAATGTTGACTGGGCTTATCTATAGAAAACTTCAGTGTTAACTTAGACATAAGAATTATATAGTTGTAGATTCTCTATGAACCTGTGGAACAGCGGCGGGTGATGAGTGTCGGACTAGATAACTAGTCCTAATGGGAGCACATGTACACGTCTCTGTTGCAAACGTCTTCTTCAATACATGACTAAAATTTATGTTTAAACTCGTGGCGAAATGTTGGTGACTGGAATGCTATGTGCATCGTGAGCAGATGAGGAGAGATGAAGGAGAGATGAGCGTTAAGTAGACGTGGGGGGAAAATAGAGTGGGAGCAATGGGGAAGCAGCAGAGCTCAGCAGAATGCAACAGGAGCGGAGGAGAGAAGAGATGAGAAGGAGAGAAGGAGATGCAGGGAGAGCAGAAACAAGCCAGCAGGGTCTTCTTACAACGAGACGCTTTGTTTAACTTACTTAGCAGTAAAAGGGTAGAAGGGCTTTTTTTTTCTTTCTCTGAACTTAATTTTCATCCAGAATGAGTCATTTCTTTTTGCTCTAACTCAATAAAACCTGCTCATGGGGACTTTTGCTCTTTGCATATATATGAAATGCATGTCTTCATATGTAAGTATGAGTGTGTAAATATGTAAGGTGATGAGACAGATTGCTGGGCCCAACACATAAGTAGGAGATAATGAGTATGTGTGTGAATGTGGGTATGAATGTATGTGCAATTGTGCATATTTGCTTGGGTAAAAGATTTTCCTGTTGCTAGTGTGACTCTCTTCTTCTGGTTCAATAAAGGTTTTATTATTTCAAGTCTCACTCTTACCTGGCCAATGACAGGTGAAGCTTCTGGGCAAGAGAGAAAGGTGCCCTAATAATTCTTTACTTAATCTCCCGCTGTTTAACAATAGAGTGTTAATTCACCAGAGACTTGTAGTTTTTGGTGTCAGAATAACTTATAGTTATGACAGAGAATTATAAAGTGAGAGTTAACTTTTTAAAATATTTTATTGGATATTTTATGCATTTACATTTTGTATGTTATCCTCTTTCCCCCCTCTTCCATCCTTCTCCCCCTCCTCCTGCTCCTATGAAGATGCTCTCACTCACACCCACCCACTCCCACCTCATCACCCTGACATTCCCCTACACTGGGGAAATGAGCCTTCAAAGGACCAAGGGCTTCTCCTCCTATTGATGCCAGACAATGCCATCTTTTTTTTTAACATATGTTGCTAAAGTCATAAGTCCTTCCATGTGTACTCATTGGTTGGTGTTTTAGTCCTTGAGAGCTCTGAGGGGGCTTTGGTTGGTTAATATTGTTTTTCTTCCTATGGGGTTAAAAATCCCTTCATCTCCTTCAGTCCTTTCTCTAGCTGCTTCATTGGGGTCCCCATGCTCAGACTGATGGTTAGCAGCAAGCATCCTTATCTGTATCAGTATGGCTCTGGCAGAGCCTCTCAGGAGACATCCATATCAGGCCCCTGTCAGCAAGCACTTCTTGGCATCAGCAATAATGACTGGGTGTGGTGGCTGCATATGGGATGGATCCCCAGGTGGGACAGTCTCTGAATGACCTTTTCTTCACTCCCTGCTCCACTCTTTGTCTCTCTATTTCCTCCCATATGCACTCACTGATAAGTGAATATTAGCCCAAAAGCTTAGAATACCCAAGAAACAATTCACAGGCCATATGAAACTCAAGAAGAAGAAGGAAGACCAAAGTGTGGATGCTTCGGTCCTTCTTAGAATGGAGAGTTAAGTTTTCTAGCAGTAAATCAAGCACAGAGAATTATAAAGTAAATAACAGAGAAATAGAGTTAAGTTTCCTTAGCACTAAGTGAAGCACAGAATCGTAATAAAAGAGTTGAGCTTTTAGCACAGAGTAAGAAGAGTTAAGTCCCCAGTACTTAATGAACCACAGAACAGGGACCCCAGAGCCAGCCAGTCTCACATGAATAGCAAGCTTCAGGTTCAAGGGGAGAGCCTGGCTTTAGTTAGGGTTCTATTGCTGTGTAGGATACAATGTGACAGCAGCAACTCTTATAAAGGAAAACATTTAATCAGAGATGGTTTGTAGGATCAGAGGTTTAATCCATAATTGTCATGGTGGGAAGTATGTAGACAGACATGGTGCTAGGCAGGTGGGTAGCTCAGAGTTCTTTATCTGGATTGACAGGCATCAGGAAACAGTGACTCTGGGCCTGGCTTGAAAATCTGAAACCCCAAAGCTCACCTCCAGTGGAACACTTCTTCCAACTAGGCCACACCCATTTTAACAAAGCCACGCCTCCCAATTGTGCTCAATGGGGGCCAGTTTTATTTAAACCATCATACCCCACGTCAAAACAATGATGATGGTGGTGATGATGAAGAGAACAATAGAAGAAGGTGCTGAATTTTGACCTCTGGCCTTCATACATGTACTCATGGACAAGAGCATTGGCACACGCATGTGTACACTCATCTACATGCAAGACGTGGAGAGGGAGAAGGAGAAAGAGAGGTAAGGTACGAACCATTATACTGAGTATGAAAACCAAAAATAGAGGGAACCATCTCTGATGATGTAAATGAAGAAGACTCGGCCCCAGGTCTCTTATTGCGAAGTCTGTCGACAACAGAGTGTGAGACTCACACACAGAAGAGTAACCCACTGTCTGTTGGGACCAGAGGGGGCTAGAAATGATCTCTGGGGAGCCATTGAGGACACAGGCGCTTCACCCGATAGCAAAGCTTGGTGACCTTAGATCTCTGCGTACTCCTGAGGCTTCACCCCCATGGTTCAGATGCTGCTCTGTTCGTAAGGTGAGCCCTTCTGCAGGGGTCGTGGATTCTCAGGGTTGCTGTGTGCCTTGGAGTCCTGCTGATGAGCCTGTGTGGAGAGGAAAGACAGGGGTCGTGACAGGGCACAGGGAGGAGGCTCAGGGAGACAGAAAAGATGCGTGCACAGCATTATAATAAGGCGCCTGGTCCACAAATGATTCTGAAGCCATCAGTAAGTCTTCACGGGTGAAGACGGGGTCCTTCGCAAGCTCACCCATCTCCTGCTCTCCGCTTCACCCCAGATGCGCCTCAATCACCATGGGCACCAAGCACTGGGTCCACAGAAGGGCAGCATCGTAGAGATGAGACGCCGGCTCAGATGATCAAGAGATTGGGAAAACAAAAATATAACTGATACCATGACTGCCGTGTAGGTGAACCAGAGAGAGACTAAAGAACAGCAGTTTCCCTGAGGCCCACTTTCTACATGTGGGTCTCCATGTGGTGGAGGCGCTGTGGTAGTGCTGTTAGGACGGGGCATGAGGTGCCAGCCACCTGGACATCCTGGAGCCACATCAGATGCTGTTGGAGATGGGCCATGATTATAAAATGTGGTCGCTTTTTGCCTCCATCTTGCTGCAACATTTCTGACTCTGAAGGTGTTTACCAGGAGAGTGAAATAAAGCACACTCCATAGAAAGTGGGTGGGGAAGAAGACGAACAAGGGTCAGTGTGGAGAAATGAGTAAAGGTGGATTGAAGCCCCCGGGGAAGAGAGGCTAGGTGGTGTCTCATGGAGCGAGGAGCGGAAAGACCAAAAGAAATGCACACTGCTTTGCAGAGATGATACCAGGAGGAAGGTGAGCTCCGGGTGGCTCTGGATGGCTGAGCCGGGACACAATACAGCTCTCCTATGGAAGACATGAAGGAGGCATGGAATACATGGGCCCCGTGTGACTAACCTTGATGGGATTTTCATAGTCCATGCGCACCGACAGCTTCGTTGTCTTCCTTCTTCGGGACATCACACTGAGGAAACCAAGGACTGAAGTGTGGGCACTTGAGGGGTTGTGTAAAACAGTGCCCTTCACTGCGCCCTGGCCAGAAATGACACAGACATGACCAGCCACCACCGCCTCTTGGATGAAATGAGACGGTCACTGTGTGCAGCAGAGCTGAGCGTAGACATCTAGCCATTGTCCCCTGCTCACACACCCTCCCCTCATTTGCTCTGTGCAGATCCTGTCACATCTCCCATTCCCGCTGTCCCCTTTGAGACTCCAGGGGCAGTACTCACATGAGAAATGCGAGACAGAACCCGAGAATAAAGACCTTGACCGCTGCCTCTCCCAGAGCCACCAGGACCACCTCTCTCGTCTGGCTTGATTTCCCTGTAGAAACACGTGCACTGGGCTGGGCTCACCCGAAAACCACAGCCCGAGCCCTTCCGCTCTCAGTTGGACTTGGATATTTGGTGTCTCCGCTGACAGCAACGAGGATTTGAAAACAAAACCCACTGAATAAGGAAACTTCCTTGATGACATATGGGTGATAAGCCAGCTTCCCAGCAGACAGAATAGTCTGGTCTCTCACAGCCCACCTCACAAGGAGTTAGTACTGTACAGATTATACAGTACTGTATAGACTATATACAGATGGAGTTAATACTGTATAGCTTATATACTGACGGAGTTAGTACTGTATAGATTATATACTGACGGGGTTAGTACTGTATAAATTATATACTGATGGAGTTAGTACTGTACAGATTATACAGTACTGTATAGACTATATACAGATGGAGTTAATACTGTATAGCTTATATACTGACGGAGTTAGTACTGTATAGATTATATACTGACGGGGTTAGTACTGTATAAATTATATACTGATGGAGTTAGTACTGTACAGATTATACAGTACTGTATAGACTATATACAGATGGAGTTAATACTGTATAGATTATATACTGATAGAGTTAATACTGTATAGCTTATATACTGACGGAGTTAGTACTGTATAGATTATATACTGATGGGGTTAGTACTGTATAAATTATATACTGATGGAGTTAGTACTGTACAGATTATACAGTACTGTATAGACTATATACAGATGGAGTTAATACTGTATAGATTATATACTGATAGAGTTAATACTGTATAGCTTATATACTGACGGAGTTACTACTGTATAGATTATATACTGACGGGGTTAGTACTGTATAAATTATATACTGATGGAGTTAATACTGTATAGATTATATACTGACGGAGTTAGTACTGTATAGATTATATACTGATGGAGTTAATACTGTATAGATTATATACTGATAGAGTTAATACTGTATAGATTATATACTGATGGAGTTAATACTGTATAGATTATATACTGATAGAGTTAATACTGTATAGATTATATACTGATGGAGTTGCTACTGTATAGATTATATACTGATGGAGTTGATACTGTAAAGATTATAGTACATTACTAGTCAGATCATCATAGAAAAAACAGGACTTGTGTGTATCCAGACCCACAAATAGCCAGGCCACCAAGACACCAACTACCAGGAACCCCTGCTTTATACTCAGAGCTCCCTGATCCGACACTCACAAGTGACATTGAGCTGGATGGTCTTTTCTACTGTGACACCTGCTCCAGAGAAGGTCACCCGACAGGTGAGTTTGGTACCATGATCCTGGGGCTGAGGTGTGAGGGTCAGCACTGAGGAGTTTGTGGTTCTGGAGCTCAAGGAGGTAAAGGCAGCTGACTTCCAGGAGAAGGTGGGGGGTGTCCCCTGCTCACAGGCCCAGGGCACAGAGCACAGCAGATTGCTAGGATGGTCAACCTCCAGGGTCCCCGGAATTATGATGTCAGGAGTCCGTGATAGAGCTAAGAGAGGAACGGAGGGAGAATGGAAGATGAGAAGGGAGGGAGGAAGGGAGGGAGAGAAGGACGGAAGGAAAGACATAAGCTGTGGTAGAGACACTCAAAAGCTCCCTGGATAGCGACTTGCCTCAGGATAACCATCTTCCCTCACACAGTCCAGCAACTGTTTCATAGGCTCTACTGAGAATGAGGTACAAGTCTTACACGCACACACACACACACACACACACACACACACACACACACACACAGTGCTTTGTGGCCTCTTAAGACATCGGGTGACTTCATTGCTTACGGGTCACATGCAGTGACAGCTGGCTTTCTTTGTAAGAATATCTCACAAAAGGTTTCCTAACCACTCTGAAGAAGTACACTCCTGTGTCTTTTCTCTGTGCGTCTCTGATGAGCATGGAGCAGTCATGTTTCTGTGGGTCACCAAGGAGTTGGAATCGGTCCTGTGTTGCCTTCTGCACTGGTTGATTAGGATCATTTGTGGCCACCGGAGAGTCTTCCTGGAGACTGGTCCCTTTCTGGAGCCAGAAGCCAAAGACAGGTCCCAAATCGGGCCCGATGGAGGGATAGAAAACACTGCAGGGTACATAGACACACAAGCCCTCCTCGACTGTCACCGACTTGGGTGCCACCAGCTGGAATTTCAAATCCTCAGCCAGGGAGTCTGCAAAGAAATGAAAGAAATGAGAGGTACCTTGGTCCTGTCTTACCAACGTCCCAGCCCCCGGCCCCCACTCACCTGCACACAGCAAGAGCAGCAGCGGTGGCCACAGCATAGCCCAGCAAATGATCCCAGGTTCCTACAAGTAAAAGGGGAAGAAGGGTTGGGTGGTTAAAACTTCCTGTCATGGGTGAGAGTTGCAGACTTTGGTGTCACAGGACACCAAAAAAAAAAAATCTTACTGGAACCCCAGTAATGCAATCGGGCAGAGAGCAACTGACCACAGAGAAGGAACTTCCCACCCATATGTTTGTTAGAGCTGCGACAGAACTCAAAGACTAAGCACTTCCATTTTCTACATGCTGGCTACACTCATCGAGAAGAGCCCATCCCCCTGCTCCTGTCTCCTCTCCGTGGCTTCTTCCCATTCCCCCGTCACCAGCAGAACGTTAGATGCTGTCTGAAAACCCGCAGCTCCCAAATGCTCTCCAAAGTCAGTCTGGCAGAAGCAGGGTTTAAGGGGAAACCCTTGAACAGAGGAACCTCGAGGAATAAGAAATAAGGAACGAGACACTTCAGGGCACATGGACACGTAGGCCCTCCTCAACTGTTACCAGCTTGGGCACCACCAGATGGCATCTTGACTCCTGACACTGCAAAGAAATAATGAATGTCCCCTAGGGTGAAGTATGCAGAGATGAATGAATGAATGAATGAATGAATGAATGAATGAATGTGGCAGAAGCACATCATGAGACGCTCCTCTTGGCTGGAAAGCTGAAAGTCTGAGAATTTCTAGGTGGGACAAGGAGAGACCCCGGCTGCCCCAGGGAGTGATGACGTAACTGATGGGAACCTTGACTATTCCCTGTGTATCAAGCAAGTGCGTTTTCAGGAACAAGTGGGTAGAACAGGAGGACCAGACTCCAATGGCTTTGTAAAATGTGCCCCTACCCTTGGTTGCCCTTCCTAAGGCACTTACTTCCTTTCCTTGGTTGTCCCTGGTGTGGGCCACACAGAGCAGGTTATACAGAGCAGCAAGTGGAAAAGCACCAGAAGACATTGGAGAGAGTCTCTAGATTTTCAGAGACAGATATATTCTCTGTGTCTCTTCTGGGACTCATGGTTAAGCAGGTAGATTATAGTCCCTGTCTTAAGGTTTCTGCTTCTGCGATAAAACACCATAAGGGGGCGTTGTTTGACTAAGAATGTTCCCCTTCCATGTCATCCCATATATTTACATTCTTGGCCATTGGGAGGTGAAACTTGACCTGCTCTAAGCACAAACAGTACTTAAAAAATTGTTCCCAGGCTGGAGAGATGACTCAGTGGTCAAGAGCATGACTGCTCTTCCAGAGGTCCTGAGTTCAATTCCCAGCAACCACATGGTGTCTCACAACCATCTGTAATGGGATCTGATGCCCTCTTCTGGTGTGTCTGAAGACAGCTACAGTGAACTCTTATATATTAAATAAATAATATTTTTTTTAAAAATTACTACCTGGAGGGAAAACAGGTTGGTACAGACACAAAGGGGAAAGGCTGCTGGTCTCTCGTGAATCTCTTTGCCAAGTATCAGAGAGCATAGGGGAGGAGGTCTGACTGGCCGTTCCCTGCGAACCTTCTATATTCGAATCAGAAAACCAAGGTGTGGTGCAGAAGAATCCCCAGCAACAGCTCTAGGAACGGAGATGCTCCATCTGGGTCAGGTTCTGGGAGACAGATTGAGGGGTTATCAGTAGTTTCCCCAGAGGCCTCACAAGAACAAGGTTTACATACTGCTGGCGTGGGCTGGCTTCCCTACTTTATATATCCCTTCTTGGGGAAAGAGCAAGGCCACTGTGTGTACAGTCAGGTGTGTGCAGTCTTGGAGCATCCTTGGATGAATTGGATCCTGTCCACGTTCATGTGCTGAAGTCTCAGCCTCCAATCTGTCAGAATGTGACTGTATCTGGAACAGGGCATTAGAAAAGATGTTAATTCAGTTAAATGAGGTCATTGGCATGGCTCTAATATAAAACGCCAGTGTCCTTATTAAAAGAGTCACATGCCCGATGAACCATGTGAGGACACAGGACAGGAAATGGAAGGAAACTGCCCTGAGCACACCGTGATCTGGGGTTTTCAACTGAGAAACCAAACCTGTGATCTAATCTATGCCTGTGTGGTCATCTGTTGCTGCAGCCCGAGGAGACTGGCACCAGGCATCACTCAGAGGGTGCCATGTGCTCCCACAGGGAAGCTGCCCCCACAGTCTGCCCTAGACCACGCAAGGCAAAACCCACAGAGTCAAGGATGTCTATGAGATGGTTGTGTGCAGATGGAAGGAGAGTGAGAAGGGAAAGGTTGGGTCAACAGAGAAGCATCTGCCACCCTGTGCACAGGGCCTAGGAAGGTTTACAGCCCTGTCACATGTGCTCTTTCCATGACAGAATCTGTGGACCTCAGTCCCCTACTGGGTGTGCTGGACTGTGTCAGACTCTGTAAGGATACATGGGGACCAAATGACAAGGAAACAGGATCGAAGTTCACCATAAACTAGCCTGGTCTCCAGACTGGGGCTGGTCTGATTTTGTCACCCCTTAGTCACCTGTTCATCTTGTCTCTTATCAGTCACTTGTTCCTGTCGCCCATCAGTCACCTCTTCATCCTTTCCTCGGTCACCTGTTGAGTCTGTCACCCTTCAGTCACTCGGTCAGCTACCTCAGCTGCAGCCAGGCAAGGACAGTTTCAAAGCCTGACACATTCGCCATCTGGACCTTGATAAAAAGAACAGACGAGCTTAGATGGCAACGTTGAAAAGGTCTTCAGTTATCATTTTGGGGGGTACAGGTTGGGGAGGCATCTTCACTGGGGTCGGCTCTCAAGATGTACAAACTCCTCTCATTCCTATGTTGCCATTTTGTGGATTGAAGAAGGGAAGTCTCTGAGCGAAGAGAGAGGATGCTGGATGCAAGTCAGGGCAGGAAAGGGTTTTCTACAGCGTTTCAAGCAGGGAGTGAGGCTGAAGCGGGGGTGGTACCAGATATACGGAGATCACACAGAGCCTGTGGACCCAGTTCTCCAAGCAGGAAGAATCAGCGTAACTATCCTCTCCCCTCACCAGGATTCCTGCTGATGCCTTTGTTCACTCTCATTGAAACACTGAGATGTAGGAACCTTGACATTCATTGTAGAGAGGAGGTGGACTGGCTGGTTTTGTGTCAACTTGACACAAGCTGGAGTTATCACAGAAAAAGGAGCCTCAGTTGAGGAAATGCCTCCATGAGATCCAGCTGTAAGGCATTTTCTCAACTAGTGATCAAGGGGGGAGGGCCCAGCCCATTGTGGGTGGAGCCATCCCTGGCCCAGCCCATTGTGGGTGGAGCCATCCCTGGGCTGGTGGACCTGGGTTCTATAAGAAAGCAGGCTGAGCAAGCCAGGGGAAGCAAGCCAGTAAGTGACATCCCTCCATGGCCTCTGCATCAGCTCCTGCTTCCTGACCTGCTTGAGTTCCAGTTCTGACTTCCTTTGGTGATGAACAGCAATATGAAGGTATAAGCTGAATAAACCTTTTCTTCCCCAACTTGCTTCTCGGTCATGATGTTTTGTGCAGGAATAGAAACCTTGACTAAGACAGGAGGAAAACAAGACATAGAGGGGACGATGCCTTTCCTGATGTCACAATGTTAGGAAAATGGAAGAGCACACACTTGATCCTATGTCTTTGACTTCAATGTTGAAAAATCCCACCCCACCCCCAGTGAGATATTTACATACAGCAGTCTGTAACCATTGCCTACGGGATGTGAGATCTCTGAGCATGGGCATTCAGAGAGAACGAGGTGGGCAGGATGAGAATGAAGCTCCTGACATCTCTTCAGCAGGTCTGGATCTCTGAGTGCTAGGTGGGGGGCGGGACATGTAATATACATGTAATATATGCTCTGATCTGATTCTGAGGCCACGGCCTCTCGGAAGAGCCTGTAGGCCCTGCATGAAGAGAAAATAGGAGAGTCACAGTGGGACATGGAGAAAGGCATCCAGCAACGGTAGACAGGGTCTCTGAAGTGAATTCACTTTTCAGTGAACAGCTTCTGATGGCATCTATCTTACCGCTAATACTACTAATAGGGTTACTATTGCTGTGACGAAACATAGTGACCAACGCCACCTGGGGAGGTTTTCAGTGAACGGCTTCTGATGGCATCTATCTTACCGCTAATTCTTACTACTAATAGGGTTACTATTGCTGTGACGAAACATCGTGACCAACGCCACCTGGGGAGGAAGGGGGTTATTTGGGTTAGGCGTCCAAATTTCTGTCCATCATTGAAGGAAGTCAGAACTGGGACTCAAACAGGGCAAAATCCTGGAGACGGGAGCTGATGTAGAGGCTGTGAGGCAGTGCTATCTGCCAGCTTGCTCCCAATGGATTGTTCAGCCTGTTTTCTTATAGAACCTATGACCAGCAAGCCAGTATTGATGCTGCCCACAGTGGGCTGGGTCTCCTCATCAACCACTAACTAAGAAAATGCCCTGAAGCTGGCTTTCAGCACTGTTTTATGGAGGTATTTTCTCATTTGAGGCTTCCTCCTCTCTGATGACTTCAGTTTATATAAAGCTGACATAAAACCAGCCAACACAACATCACTTAGACCAGTATTCAATACGGATAGCATTTACTTGCTTTCTGGAAGAAACAGTCATGAGAACCAGGTGGAGAACGCTACTCGGCCTGTTCCGCACACGGGAAAATTAAGCCTCGAGGAGCGGTGGGTCCTTTATAAGGCCATACATCCGTTGCACATGGGCCCTACCCCTCAAGCAGATCTCTTTGAAACACCGTGTGTGCTGGGCACCGGATCTGCAGAAAGGCAGCAATGCGAAGATGGATCAGGTGCTAGAAGGATAAAGACGGATTGCTAAATAAAGAGAGACATCCAAGTAAGCTAGAAAGCGATCGAACGCCATTTTATCCCGCCAGTTCCCCTTGTGGGTTTCCACGTGGCGGAGAGGTTATGGCAGCGCCACTAGCATAAGACTGGAGGTCACGGCAAATGCATTGGGCTTCAGATGCCCTTCACAGACAGTTGCATGGGGCTTCCTAATGTTACTGGATGTGGCCAGTCTTTACAGAATATGGCCACCTCCTGATACTGGCCTAGCTACAAGGTTTCCCTAAAGTGTTCTTAGCAACCACCATGCTCATACATGCGCATACTCGTAGGTGTGAGCATGCGCGCGCACACACATAAACACACACCCTCTCCCTTCAACTTTCATCACTCACCAGAGATGTCTTCCCTCCGTGCTCTTAGACCCACTTGATCCACACAGTTGAGTCCCAGAGTCGTTTCTACACCCCGGCTTCCTGATACCCAGCCCCTTCCTTGATCCCACGTGGCCTGTGGCTCCGCCCAGCTTTCTGGCTTCTTCCACCTCATTTCCCTGACTCTGAGTGATGAGCGGTCCAGGGTGGTGTCTGCAGACCTGTCTTTTCTTTGTGATTTTATTCCTCGGGTCTCAGTGTCCGTGATCCTCAAGCTCGGCTCCCCCTTGGGCCCTTCCGGTAGCTCCGGATTGGAACATACAATGTTCATCTCTGCTTAGACCTCACAGGTTCCCCATCTTTGTAGAAGCAGGAGTAATAGTGATCCTTCTGCAAGTTTACTACACCTATAAGACTAGCCCTGTCAGTCACTGACAGTTCATTCCGTGTTTTAAGTCACTTGGTGTGGCCACAGGCCTGTGATTTCTTACCTCTATGGCCATCACTAGCATCTGTTGATACCTGTGCAGCCGTCTTTGATATTTATGACGCCGAGCTAGAGAAAACTAGCTGAAACAGTCATCTCCCTGTTGGGTTGCTCTTCATGTTGGCTTCCCCGTAGCGGTACATGGAGTTCTTTCTCTGGTCTCCCCGGGACTCTGTATAATCTAGCCCCTCCCTCAGAACACATACAGTGTCACCAGGGGATAGAAACCTACTTTATACGGCGACCTTTCACAAGGGGGTACAGCTGAACGCCGCTGGATGGAAGTTTGTAGCCTCAGAGAACAGTCACTTATAACAACAAGAAGGAAGGCAGGGGGCATTTTGGGAAGAAGAGATTCAGAGGGAACAGGGAGAAAAGAGGGTAATAGAGGCGATTATCACGAGATGATATGATTATATCAGGGCAGATGGATACCAGGATGCCCTTGGGGAACATAGATAGAGATGCTCAAGGGGCAAATCGATACTGGGATGGCCCTGGGACAGGTGGATACAGGGTACTGGGCAGCTTATCTAGCTTCGAAGACCTCATGACAACCCAAGTCCTGCCTTCTGGAACCTGTAAATGTTACTTTTCTCATATATATATGTATATATATATATATATATATATATATATATATATATATGTGTGTGTGTGTGTGTGTGTGTGTGTGTGTATGTATGTGTACGTGTACGTATATGTATATGATGATTATGTATATGTATATGATGTATATGTATATGTATATGATGTATATGTATATGTATATGTATATGTATATGTATATGTATATGTATATGTATATGTATATGATGTATATGTATATGTATATGTATATGTATATGTATATGTATATGTATATGTATAAGTATATGTATATGTATATGTATATGTATATGTACAGTCTTAGCAGAAGCAGATATGACTAAAACCCTTGTGCAATGTGATATCCCGCACTATCCAGTTGGCAAAAATCGCAAGCGTCCTAAGAAGTTGAGGAAAATGGATTCACATTCAAAGGCGGAGCCTCGTGACCACAAAGGCAGAGGTGGAGTGGGAAAGAGAGGGTCCCGTCCGCTCTGTATATAACAGCCATGCCAAACACAGATACGCACCCAGGAAACCTGACTTCAGATTTCCATGTTCCTGAGCCATGAGATGAAGACGTCTGCTTCCGATGGCCACTGCATGTGACTGTGCCAGGTGCCATCAGAGGTTCTTGGGGACAGACTTATCAAATAGTTCTCAGAGAAATAGGACAGCAGAGATTGAGGCACCTGGATAGGATAGAAACTCCGCAGGAAGACCAACCGAATCAACTAACCTAGACCTTTGGGGACTCTCGGAGACGGAACCACCGACCAAAGAGCACTCGTGGGCTGGACCTTACCCCGCCCCCAACCACACATTTGTAGCAGGTAGCAGCTGGTCTTCATGTGAGTCCCCCAACAACCGGAGTGGGTGCTGTCCCTAAATCTGTTGTTTGACTGTGGATCTTGGTCCCCTAACTAGGTTGCCTTGTCTGCCTTGTCTGGGAGAAGATGTTCGATGCTTAGCCCTGCAGAGACTTGATGTGCCTGCGCGGGAGGGATATTGGGGAGGAGGGCTCTGCCTTCTCAGAAGAGAACTGAGTTCAGTTCCCAGAGCCCATGTCAGACAGCTCACAGCCACTTGTACCTCCAGCCCTACGTGATGAGAAACCTTCTCTTATGGCCTGTGAGCAACAGCACTCATGTCACACACACACAAAAGAAAACAAGTGTCACTCTCGAACATATATATATATATATATATATATATATATATATATATATATATATATATACACACACACACATATATATATACACACACATATGTCTATATATGTATATATATATATATATATATATATATATATATATATATATATATGAGAAGGTGAGGAGAAGAGTAGGAGAGAAAAAGAGGAAAGGGAGAAGGGAAGAAGGAGGAGAAGACTTGAAAAGCAGAAAAATCTTACCATTTGCAAAAACAGATGAATTTGGAGGCTGTTACACAGGACAGGCTCAAAAAGCTGGTCACTCTGCTGTGGCAATTTATGTGCAATCCCCATGGTGACACTTTATGTGCAACCAGAAAGGACATCGATGGGGCTGCAAGTGGCCGTTTAAAAGCAGAAGTGCTGGAGAGCATCCATACGGTGCAGTGGCTGCACCTGAGCTGCATGTTTGAAAATTGCTCAGATTACATTTCAGATTTTCCAGTGACAAGGCCAAGAACAACAAACAAGACCAGAAACCAATCAGTCTCTACGTGAGCACAAGAGCGGGAGTCACCAATATTGGAGCACTTACGATTGAGGGTGTGCGGTCGCACCTGGCACAGATACACACACAGACACACACACACAGAGACACACACAGACACACACAGAGACACACACACACACACACAGACACACACAGACACACACACAGACACACACACAGACACACACACACAGACACACAGACACACACACACAGACACACACACAGACACACACACAGACACACACACAGACACACACAGACACACACACAGACACACACACAGACACACACACACAGACACACACACAGACACACACACAGACACACACACAGATATACACACAGACACACACAGACACACACACAGACACACACACACAGACACACACACAGACACACACACACAGACACACACACAGACACAAACACAGACACACACACACAGACACACACACAGACACACACACAGACACACACACACAGAGACACAGACACACACACACACACATGAACAGGGAAAGCAAATGCATAAAAGAATCATTTTCTGATCAAAGTGAAAACAAATCCCTGTCTGTGAAGTGAGTTCCTTGGTCAGAAGTAATTCTGTGTGGAATACCACATCTGTGGATAAGGCATTTTGTAACCCCATGGGTGGTGATTCTGGCAGAAGAATTACATACAGGAAATGAGGACCCATAACCAAATGAATATCTACTCCAGTAAGGACTTTCCATGGAGGAAATGGTCTAATGCCTTCAACCATCCAGCAGGACTCTGACCCCAAGAGACCAAGTCCATATTTGGAGCACAGTATTGGTCCCTGATGTTGGGAGATGTGGCGTTTAGCAGCACCTGTAGCCAGAATAGCCTTTATGAGTGGAAGTTCGTGTTGCTGAGCCCATCACGTAATAACCTCCATCTCGGCCACCTTGGTCATTTTGTTCATAGGCCCATTAAGCAATGAAAAGAATGGCTGGGGAAAGAGACTGTCCACAAAATGGGTTATCCTACGTACTTGATTACTGAACTCCTCTCAGCTGAAGTCACCTTTGATGAACATTTACCTGGGGCACACGTATCTTCGAATCCTTTGCCCATTTGGTGAGGTCCGTCCATATACTTCTTCCCCAGATGTCTTCCTCACCAATGTTCCAATCCTACTCTTTCCAAGTCCCTGACCATCCAGCCAATCCATTGCAACATCTCATTTATCAGTGAGCAACTGCACACCTGGACATTTCTTCTTCCAAACATATGATGACCATGTGTAATGAGGCTCTTTCTACCAGCTGAAAAGATTTTCCTTCAGCAGTGCCATCTTTCAGGGTTGTCCCAGAAATGGTTGTAAAGTAGAAGCTGTTCACTTCTGCATGGTCCTGCATAGTGTGAAGAACCCTTAGTAGCCAGACTCCAGTCTTCTCTTCCTCAGTCAACCTATCATTGGTAACAAGGTAAAACCAAATAGTGCCACTCCCTACAGACCTAGAGGGACCATTTTTATTCAAACTACCCAAGTCAATTAGAGGGAAATGTGGAGAGAACCACCAGTAATTTCTGCAGTTCCTCCAGAGATGTGATACTGTCTTTGATTCAGTAGTTTCCTTGCCATTCTTATTCTCTTCCTTCATTTCTCAGGTCAGGGAACCAATATGAGAAATCTGCCAGCTCCCAAGTACATCTATCTCAACGGTACATTCTGAGCCTGGGGAAATAACCATGGGATGAGTTCAGGCACCCATGGGACCTGCCTACCCTAAGTTGGACTTTAGCCAAAACTCAACCACCTGACCTTCATAGCGCCTACTTTAACTGGAGGGCCATGGTGTTTCTTGGGATCTCCCAAAGTCAGAGTCAGCTGAGAGCCAGTATCCAATAGACCCTGAAAACTCTGACTGATTTCTTTCCTCCAGTGTACAGTTACTTTGCAGAAGGCAGTAGGCCCCTTTGTGAAGGACTAGGGAAAGTCTAACTCAAACCTTTTAGATATTTTATTAAGGTCCTTCTTCAAGGAAACCTGGCCTTCCCTTCATTCAAGGGGTTCTGGGTCTTCAAACTGGCTCAAGTGTGGAAATTGATTCAGCCAATGTCCCTTTCTTTCATCTGAGAATTTTTCCATGTATCAAACAAACAAAAACCAGTATGCTTTTATCTATTTCATTCTTGGAGCCACAATGATTGGTTAGCCAGTACCAAAGGACCATATGTGTCATGCCACTATAAAGTTCACTTTGCCCGTGCTGACCCCTATGGTTTAGGCCACTGTGAACATTGCTTTGTCTGAGCTGCCTATTGTATAACTATGATCATCTCGTCCTTGGCAATTCAGTGCTGCCGACTGGCCTCTACTACCTCTGGGGATCAATTAAATCCACTGTATTTAACCCATCCAACTTAAATAGCAGCATCGTCAACCCTAAGATCTGGCATAAGGAAAAGGGCAAACTCTTTCCAATGTACTGGGACCCTTCTCACCATTTTGCATCTTATAGGATTAGTGAAAGATGTGTCTTCTGAGCCTGCCTATTGTTCAGGATTAGGCTTTATATAGTGTACCCTCTTTAGCATTGCAATTTCCCTGAGCCTTAAAAACCCTTTACCAACACTAAGGCAAGGGATATCAGGCATCTTCAACTCCTTTTCAGTAGGCCATTGTCTTAGTCAGGGTTTCTATTCCTGCACAAACATCACGACCAAGAAGCAAGCTGGGGAGGAAAGGGTTTATTCAGCTTACACTTCCACATTGCTGTTCATCACCAGAGGAAGTCAGGACTGGAACCCAAGCAGGTCAGGAAGCAGGAGCTGATGCAGAGGCCATGGAGGGATGTCACTTACTGGCTTGCTTCCCCTGGCTTGCTCAGCCTGCTTTCTTATAGAACCCAGGTCTACCAGCCTAGGGATGGCACCACCCACAGTGGGCTGGGCCAGGAATGGCTCCACCCACAATGGGCTGGGCCCTCCTCCTTTGATCACTAGTTGAGAAAATGCCTTACAGCTGGATCTCATGGAGGTGTTTTCTCAACTGAAGCTCCTTTCTCTGTGATAACTCCATCCAGTGTCAAGTTGACACAAAACCAGCCAGTAGAGCCATCTTTTGACAAATGCTTAGCCAACCATTTGAACAAACTTTGACACCTTTTTAAAGCTACAAGAACATATGAAACCTAGAATCTCCACTCAGAGAGCCCATATCAATAAATCCAGCCTGATCCAGTTTTATGTTTCTTCTACTGTTATCCCATGCTTGTAAAATTCATTCCCATGATATGTATATATGTATATGTAGAGGGGGTATTTATTTTTCCATTTTTCTTTCTTTCTCTCTCTTTCTTTTTTAATTCTTCTCTCATACAATACATCCTGACCAGTTTCCCTCCCTGGAAGCCTATGAGAGGACATGGAAGAAGGAAGGTTTGCTCCGTTCCTGCTTGCTCCTGTCTTACTAGCAAGTCCATCCCTTCCTAGCATTAGAATTCCTCCAAGTTTCCTCCCACCCACCTCTCTCTCCTCCAGATCAACTCCTCCATTTTCCTTCAGAAAAAAAGCAGGCCTCCCAGGGACCTGGGTTTTGTTCCCAGAACCCACATAGTGGCTCATAAATCATCTAGATTTTCAGCTCCAGGCATTCAACTCCATCTTCCAGTGTGCACATACATATATACAGGCAAAAAAAAAAAAAAAAAAAACAAACAAAAAACCCATACACATAAAAGATTTTCCTTTTTATTGATTTTTTTCATACCATGTATTCTGATTACAGTTTCTCTCCCCTTAACCCCTCCCAGATTTCCCCAAATACCTACCCACCCAAATCCACATCTTTCCAGGCTCTTTAGAAAACAAACAGGCATTTAAAAAAAATAACAATAAAATAAGATGAAATAAAGAATAAAGCATTCACACTCACATAAAACCAATAAGAACTAATTGTAAGCCATAACCAAAAGACCTGCTAGGTTTTAAAAAACAAACAACAAAAAAAAAAAAAAAAAAAAAAAAAAAAAAAAAAAAAACTCAGAAAAAAACATAATGATACAAAAAATATTCCAAAAATACCACTGAGTTTATTTTGTGTTGCCCACCTACTGCTGGGCATAGGGTGTGTCCTTTTTTTATTGGATAGTTCATATATTTACTTTTCATCCCCCTTTCCAGTCCCCCCCCATCCTCTCTCCCCATGCTTCTATGAGGGTGCTCCCTCTCCTACCCACCTACTCCCACCTCAACACCCTGGCATTTCTTTACACTGGGGAAAAGAGCCTTCACAGGACCAAGGGCTTCTCCCACTGATACCAGACAATGCCATCCTCTGCTACATATGTGGCTGGAGCCATGGGTTCCCTCCCTCCCCCGCCCCCATGTGTATTCTTTGGTTGTTGCTTCAGTGTTCTTAAATGTGGTTTGTATTCCCGGTGAGATTCATTCAGAGAAAACGAATTTTTCCTTTGCATGTTCTTATCAACTAGAGATGGCTCCTTTGTTAGCGGTGGGGCTTGTGTTTACTTCCCCCCCTCTAGGCTTGGACTCCATCTGGGTTTTAAAAGTTTAAATACATGTTAAAAAGAAAAGTGACTTTCTAGTTTCCTTATCTGTGACTCTGCCAGTCACCTCCTGGGAGTGAACTCATAAAATTCCCGTCCCCTTTGACTGGTGACTTCATTTAACGATGCAGTCCGGGTCTCTGCTTGTTGGGTACTGTGTGTGCCTCGCTGCCCCGTGGAGGACACCCGTGTTGCTCCTTGCTGTGCTCTGTGGCGACATTGATATGGCCACAGACCACGGAAGTTCCCTCAAGACCGTGGTCTCAGCCCCGAGAAGGCACAGTCAGAGGTGGAGCCCGCTGCATCTGTGTCTATTTGGGGTTTCACCGCCGAGCTGTCTGTGGCGGCTGCATCCGGTCCCATCCTCTGCAGAAGTGCTCTGGAGTTCCAGTTCCTCTGTCTCCTTCAGCACCTGCCACTTCCTGTTTTCTTGTTTTCAACTTTTTTAAAAATTGGATATTCTCTGCATTTACATTTCTGGCGTTATCCTTTTCCCACAATCTCATACCCCTCCCTGCTCCCCCTCCCATAGCCTCCACGAAGGCTCTCCCTCTCCCAATCACCCTCTTTCACCTTAGCACCTTGGACAATCCCCTGTAGATTGTCCTGAAGCTGTTTGTATTTTAATGTTAATTCCACTTCCTCAGGAAGGACTGCCTAGTTACGGGACTCCAACAGAACCTTCCCATTTTTATTAATAAAATAAAGGAAAGCCAGTGACTGGGCAGGGCGAGGGAGGTGGAGAGGGTGGAGCTGTCGGAGGAGGTCAGAGGGTGGAGGGTGAAGGTCATGGCAACACGGAGCTTCCCAAGTACCAGCTGGACCCAGGTCGTATTAATTGGCATTAAATGGCTGTGAACATTAAGGATTTTATAGGTCTAATATCTCATATAGAAAGGCAGTCTGTATCTTTGTCTATTTGATGTAATCTTGTTGTGTAGAGGGTTTGTGGATTGAGAGTTCAACATATAAACCTGTATGAAAAGCTATCGGGCTGTAGAGTTGTTTTTATGTGGGATTTTGGGGTAGAGAAACACCCCAGGACGGAGGCAGAGAACAGGCGGTGGAAAACCGCCGCCAGGGAAGGGAGTTGCGCGGACAAGTTGGGCCATGAGGGCAGCTCGAACCGGGCGCCAGAGGAGGGAAAAACTGGGCCTGAGGAGTGAGACCTTAGGGCCGACAAAGAGGCAAACCGTTTTTATTTTTTAATATTTACCACAACATTCCCCTACACTGGGAAAACGAGCCTTCACTGGACCAAAGTCCTCTCCTCCCATTGATGACAGAGAATGGTATCCTCTGCTGCATATGCACCTGGGGCCCTTCGAATTCATTGGTTGGTGTTTTAGTCCCTGGGAGCTGTGGAGGGTTTGGTTAGTTGATCATTTTGTTTTTCCCATGGGGTTGCAGACCCTTTCAGCTCCTTCAGTCCCGTCTCTAGCTCCCATTTTCCATAGTTATTCTTGAAATGGGCATGAAGGGGCATTTGATTGTGGTACAGTTATCATTGACATATGTGCATTTTGAGGAGTCACGGTGACATTCCCACGCATGCGCGGTGTGATTTGATCGCATTTACCCTTCGGCTGCTCTCTCTTACGCTCGGTCCCATCCCACCAGCCCCTTCCCCCCAGCGTCCCTATTTGTCTCTCTTCTACTTTCAGCTCTTTGGTTGTCATCACCTAACATGCTGATGGCCATTTTGTCTGCGTTCCTGGGACAAACATAAAGGTGCTGGCTTTAGTGTTTGTGGTTCTCCGTCTGCTGACTCACGGTGCAGCCACAGATGACGCTGAGCTTCTAATCCTCTTGCCACTGCATATTGGGGTTACAAGCGTGCTGGTTTTATGTGATGCTGGAGACCAAACCCCAGGGCTCTCTCTGTGGATACTGGACAAGCAGTCTTTCAGCTGAGCCCCCAGCCTCCAGCTTAAGGCCTTTCGAATGACTAGTGATATTGAGTGTCTTGTCCCGCGTGCATTGCCAGCATTGTCTGTCTCTAGAGGGCCGTCTGTCCACGTTCCTGGACTATTTTAAAATGCAATTATTGTTCCATTGCTGTGAAGCCACCACTTCAAGAGGGAAACAGAACAGGCTATATCTACCTGTTTCCAGATCTCTTCAGGACAGGATGGCGTTCAGTTCAAGCTGACCTTGAGCTAGTGTTAGAGCTGGGGATGGCTTCAGTGTCCTGATCGCCCCACCTCCGCCTCCTAGGTGCTGTCGTGACAGGTATCAAGCACAGCACCCAGTTTCTGCAGCGTGAGAGATAAAACACAAGGAGATATATATATATATATATATATATATATATATATATATATATATATATATATATATACACACACACACATATATATACATATATATGTGTATATATGTATGTATATATGTGTGTGTATATATATACATATATATGTGTATATATGTATATATATAGCCAGCCAAGGGATAACATAAGGAACTTGCAGAGTGGGGACAATCCTACATCATGAACTGGTCCTCACATCCAATTACAATTGCTCCCCCCCCCAATGAAAGAAGCAGGCTTGCAGATGCAGGGGAGAGTTCTTGTGACAACGGAGACAGGAGTGACAGGGCAGGAGGCTAGCGTGTCAGTGGCCTCCAACAGCTGAAGAGGTGAGAAGTGAACAACAGTCCCTGGCTCTCTGGAAGGATGGCCAGCCACAGAGCACTGATTTCACCACAGGCGATCCGATCTCAGCTTCCTCCCCTGAGTCACTGCCCTGTCTCCCCTGGGACAGTCTCCTCTGGGAAACCCACCAGACCTCCTGCTAAACTGCAAGAGGAAACACTTGTGTGTTAGACACCTGCTGTGTGTGACTGTGTCGGAGGCCAGCGGAGGTTCATCCGGAGGCATCCACAGAAGAAGTACCACAGGGGAATATGCAGAGACTGCGCACTCCTGCCTCCCCTTGATGCCCTCTTGTTAAACGTCTTGAAATTGCTCTAAATTACCACCTCTTCCTATGAATGACGTGATGCACCAAACACAGTCCCCATATGACCCTCTGGGCTAAGCCCTCCCTTTCTGCCCCTGAGGCACTGCCCTGCCCTCCAACCCCCCAACAGTCCCCACTGGGAAATGCACCAGACCTCCTTACTCCTGACTTTGAGGGTGTTGAAACACCACCCTATGCCTCCACACTACCGTAATGTTGTCCCCAGAGTCACCAGCTCCTCTGATCTGTCCAAATTAATAATTAATTCTCTTTATGCCAGTCATAATCACCAGATTGACAGTTTCTTACTGGCAGAAATGGGGTGCCGTGTGCTGAGGCATCTCTGCACCCACAAAATTGGTATTTCCTGGTAGGCACTCAGTGTTTGTTGGTCAGCAACATGGACTATACACAGTGATGTCACTCCTGTGCCCAGCCCTGTGTGCATCCCCAGGACACAGCACTCTGAGGAGCAGGGTGCGTGTGAGGATGGTTAGTGCTGTGTTTATAAAAAGATAAAGGGGAGGATGCTCTATGGAGGTGTGGTGAGGTAAGGGGAAGGAGGTGCCTCTGGCAGGCCCATGTTGAGGCATCTCTTCCCCCTCAGGGACCAGCCACACGCATGAGGAGGGGAGTTAAGAGGGTTGTAGGAGCAGAGAAAGGCAGAGAGAGAGAGAGAGAGAGAGAGAGAGAGAGAGAGAGAGAGAGAGAGAGGAAAGATGAGTAGAGAAATAGAGGAGTAGAGGGCAGCCATGAGCAGTAGAGGCTGGCCATGAGCAGTAGAGGCTGGCCATGAGCAGTAGAGGCCGGCCATGAGCTGTAGAGGCCGGCCATGAGCTGTAGAGGCCGGCCATGAGCAGTAGAGGCCGGCCATGAGCTGTAGAGGCCGGCCATGAGCTGTAGAGGCCGGCCATGAGCAGTAGAGGCCAGCCATGAGCAGTAGAGGCTAGCCATGAGCAGTAGAAGCTGGCCATGAGCAGTAGAGGCCGGCCATGAGCACTAGAGGTCGGCCATGAGCTTTAGAGACTGGCCATGAGCAGTAGAGGCTGGCCATAAGCAGTAGAGGCCAGCCATGAGCAGTAGAGGCTAGCCATGAGCAGTAGAAGCTGGCCATGAGCAGTAGAGGCCGGCCATGAGCAGTAGAGGCCAGCCATGAGCAGTAGAGGCTAGCCATGAGCAGTAGAAGCTGGCCATGAGCAGTAGAGGCCAGCCATGAGCAGTAGAGGCCAGTCATGAGCAGTAGAGGCCAGTCATGAGCAGTAGAGGCTGGCCATGAGCAGTAGAGGCCGGCCATGAGCAGTAGAGGCTGGCCATGAGCAGCAGAGGCCGGCCATGAGCTGTAGAGACTGGCCATGAGCAGTAGAGGCCGGCCATGAGCAGTAGAGGCCAGCCATGAGCAGTAGAGGCTAGCCATGAGCAGTAGAAGCTGGCCATGAGCAGTAGAGGCCGGCCATGAGCACTAGAGGTCGGCCATGAGCTTTAGAGACTGGCCATGAGCAGTAGAGGCTGGCCATAAGCAGTAGAGGCCAGCCATGAGCAGTAGAGGCTAGCCATGAGCAGTAGAAGCTGGCCATGAGCAGTAGAGGCCGGCCATGAGCAGTAGAGGCCAGCCATGAGCAGTAGAGGCTAGCCATGAGCAGTAGAAGCTGGCCATGAGCAGTAGAGGCCAGCCATGAGCAGTAGAGGCCAGTCATGAGCAGTAGAGGCCAGTCATGAGCAGTAGAGGCTGGCCATGAGCAGTAGAGGCCGGCCATGAGCAGTAGAGGCTGGCCATGAGCACATGGAGAGAAGGGTCAGGGAAATGGGGAGAGAAGGTAAGAAAGCCAGAGAGAGAGGAGGGGGCTAATAGCCCCTTTTATAGTGTCAGGCATACCTGGCTGTTGCCAGGTAACTGTGGGGCGGACCTTAGACAGAAAGCTAACAATTACAATGAGGACAAACCCAAAAGGGGAAAAGAGTATTTAGGAGTTGGGGATACCCCACAGTCTCTTGTGCAGGAGGGTGGGGCAGGCTTTCAAGAGGATGCTCATGCAAGGTGGGAGGGCTCAGAACACAAACACCAAGAACTCCCCCCCCCCACGCACAGCCTGTCATGTTTTTCTGTCTCTATCCATGGACAGGCTGCTCAGACTGTGGAGGAAAGGAGTCATAGTTGTATTTACAAGTACATCCTGGGTGTCGGTGCTAGGGAAACACAGAGGCTATAGGTGAGGAAGAATCAGGAACCAGGGAAAGATTAGTTCCAGGAATGACCAGTGTTGGGGTGGTTTGAATATGCTTGACCCAGTGAGTGACACTTTTAGGAGGTGTGGCCTTGTTTGAGTGGGTGTGGCCTTGTTAGAGGAAGTATGTCACTACAGCCATGGGCTATCAGACACTCATCTTAGCTGCCTGGAAGCCAGTCTTCACTAGCAGCCTTCAGATGAAGATGTAGAACTCTCCACTCCTCCCACACCATGCCTGCCTGGATGCTGTCTTGCTCCTGCCTTGATGTTAATGGGATGAACCTCTCAACCTGTAAGCCAGCCCCAATTAAATGTGCTCCTTATAAGAGTTGCCTTGGTCATGGTGTCTGTTCACAACAGTAAACCCCTAACTAAAGCATATGCAAAGGACTGACTCTCCAAAGCAGGATTTGAAAGAACAGTGTGGGATAACTTTTTCAGGCCTTCTTTTAGAGGGAAAAAGGTACAAAGTGTGTGTGTGTTTTTTTTAAGAAATGTGGTTACATAGGGGCTTAGCAAGCAAATTTACAAGAGTAGACAACAGATAAGATTATCTTGGCAGAACCTCTCAAGATATCTCAAGATTCCTTGGCAGAACAGTCTTATGGGGCAGAGTTCAGGCTATGTTCAAACTGTGAGTTAAATTCCATAGAGTGGGAAGCACATCAAATTCCAGAAATAGGTGAAAGCAGTCAGACTTGCGTTTTGCAGTAAATAGAAATAAATTTATTCTGACCTTATAACAAAATGGCTTCCAGTGTTAAGATGGAATCAAGTTTGTCCATCAATGGGACCACTGATCCAAGAGCATCATGGGACCAGGTAGGGATATGGGATATCATGACAAGCGAGGAGACTAAAGCATTCATTGTGGGCATGTAGGGGACCGGATGCAGCAGCTACCTTCCCTGTGCCCTGGTCATGGGCCCTAAGGGTGGTTGAGGGAGAGATTGACACCCGGACCACAGCACCCAGCTGTGGAAGACCACCTTCTTCCCTGCAATGACTCTTCTTAGTTATCATGTTGAGTACATCTGGAATTAGGCCAAGTGGCTGGGCACTCCTGTGAAGGACTTTTCTTGATTGAGTTATTTAGGGTTGGAAGACCAGCCCTTAATCCTGATCTTTGGTGGTGGGGAGAGATATCTCTGAAATCTGGACCAAACCTTCTTATGGTAGCTTAAATGAAAGACGTAGAAAAGATGCATGCTCTGTGCCTGCCTGAATTTTCTCCTGCTCGATTCAGTGACTGACATCAGAGTCGACTTCTTTAGGACTCCATGTGCTAGAGACGTCCAGCCCTGCGGATCAAACACGCACTGGACTCTTTCCATCAGAAGACAGTCGTTGTTGGAGTGCTAAGGACATAGACTGTAACCTGTAAGCTACTTTAATAAATAAACACAGTGTGTGTGTATGTGTGTGTGTGTGTGTGTGTGTGTGTGTGTGTGTGTTCTGTTTCTCTAGGGAAGTCTAATATACTCCTCAAATGGGCACATTTTTTTGACAGCTCCAATGAGGTGAGGAACTGTCAGTACATACAAACTTCCCACCCGGACACTAAACCTTAAGACACCCAGTACTTAGGATTTAGGATGCAATCTCTGCCTTTCTCACACCCCTGCTTTGTTCCAGGAGCAGAACTCACCTGCAGGAGAGGAAGCAGACACCAGGTGGAAATTGGATAGCGGCCTCAACCATGTCCACCAGAACCACCTGGACCAGGGTCCCTGAGTTCCCCGCAGAGATGAGGATGGCGTGGAATTTGCCCGCTAAGCCTTCTCTGAGTAGCACTTACCTGAGGTCCTACAAACCGTAGTTTATTGTAAGACCTCGAGAAGTCTGAACTCAGGAGCAAGACCCACAGAGCACAGTTAGACGATAGACCACTGTAATCACAAGAGGTTTTTTATTCCATATACGTGGGGCTGCCCATCCCTGCAGGGAGAGTCAACCCCAACTCAAAAAGCATACATCTTTTATACGCTTTTGTGAGGGGGGCGAACTACTATTTTACCATTGGTCAGCAGTATAACTTTCAGAAAGAGGAGAGAAAGGGGGGAGAAACTTTGGTAGTAAGGTTGTTGACAGTTTGCATTCTCCTTGGAGTTCAGTACAGGGAGGGGTAGGGGAGCTGTCTCTAAAGCAGCCATTTTTGTTTTGTCTTAACTCAGCTTGGTCAGTACAGCTTGACCTGTCCACTAAAACTTTGTTTTTACATATTCAGAACCTTGTTTATATATTTCAAAACGTTGAGGGGTTTTGTCCTTGTTTTGTTTCTCATAATTGGGTGATTTGAGCATGAGCTAATTATGACATGCGTCAGGACCCTATGGGGCTTTCTAGAGGGCCAGGTGGCTATGAGTCAGTGTATTCTGTGAGGTTTTTTTGAGAATTACTCTGGGGCACTGTTTTTATTTGTCAGGCACAGGCAGGATCTCATAGCCTTGGGATGACTGGAAAATCTCTGAGTCTGACTTTAACTATTTCTGTGTCTTTAGAGTCTCACATTCTAAGAATGGGGTGTTTTGGAAAAGTCTCAGAGCCCCTAAAAACTTTTTTTTTTTTTTTACATCAAGTTCATCCACAGACCTGAGACTGCGCCAGCCCCAGTCTCCCTGGATCCCTCACCCCATGGTCCAACAATATATCAGAGAAAATAAAAATCACTTTCTATCATAAATAAACCTCAGTCACAGAAGCATGGTGGCCATCTGTGACCTACTGTTCAGAAGGAGGACAGTAGGACTGTAATTCAAAGCCAGCCTGGGTTACTCTCCATAAAAAATAAAAACAAAACAAAACAAACAAACAAACAAACAAAAAAAACAAAAGAAGCATGGAGGAAATATTTAGATTCGCTTTGCAAATTGGGACAAAGGGTAGCTGTCAAGCATTCAGAAATAACGTTTCAAATTTTGTAATATTTTTATTTGCCTGTATGTATGTATGTGCGCCATATGCCGGATTCCCTAGAACTAGAGTTAGGTGCTGAGAACTGAACCCTGGTCCTCCTCAAGTGCGGTCAGTCTTCATTGCAATCTCCCCAGTAAATAACTCTGGGTTTTGTTTGTGTGTTTGTTTGATTGATTGATTTTGTCTTCTTTTGGGCCTGGGATGCAGGGATAAGATGGGGGAAGGAGGTTAAGATGGGATGGTCTGTGGACTCTGCAGGAGACAAAGAGGACCAAAGAAAGGCTGCGGCTGGTGTTGTGTTGCGACGCCAAGACGGAGGCTGAGGATCTGGTTTGGGGAACGGAGAAAGAAAAAGTCTGTGGCAGCCTACCTAATTGTTTGCTTTTGACCATTACTTTCTAGTATATATTTCTTAGCTATGTACTATTGGTCATTTCAAATATCTATGTTTTAAGCATCTTGTAAAACTTTTAGTCTTTACGGCATCCCCGTCTCCTCGCAGGGACTGGGCGCTGTGCCGAGCTCTGGTTTGTGCAGAGGGACGGGCTGGGGTCGTTCGGTCCGTTTCCACCCTGTTCCCGTGGGCTTTCCGTGTCTCGTGCGGTCTTGTCACTTCCCAGTGTGCTCTCCTGTGGGGTTTCACACCGTCGACAGGTCTCAGTGAGTGGGCGCTGCAGGAGCGGGTCCCAGGTGGAACTGGGAGCTTCAAGGCAAGGACCTTGAGGTGACTTGTGACCCACTCAGGGCTGAAGGAAATGGGTCTGGGTCTCAAGAAAAATAACCACACGACCCAGAATATTTCATCAAGGCAAAAGTTTGACGTCCGCAAACAGGCACAGACAGCAAGGGCTCTCCTGGCATTTTATCCCACCATGAAGGGGTCCTGTGCGGCTGAGTGGCCAGGGCTCCGTCTCAGATTCTTATGATACTGACTAATAAGAGAGGCTCAATGACTTTGGGCGAATGAAAGGAGTATGTGTTTCTCAACCCAAAAGTTCTGACCCTGCAGAAATTTGAATTCCTGCCAAGCGGTTTTCTTTCCAGTGTTTTAAATGTAGTTCTGTCTTCTTTGCCCCTTGGATAGAAAAGACAGTATCAGAACACCATGAGTGAAGAAAATAAGATGTTGGTGTGTCACAGATGTCCCACCTTTGGGGCAGAGCTAATAGCTAGAGTCAGGCCACGCCCCCCACGGTCTCTCTCTGGGACAGAGTTGAGAATCCCGAGGAGGGAAATTTCTTGCCATGTCCAGCAGGTTATAAAAATCAGATCTTTTCTTCGTGCTGGAGACTGGCTACAGACATCCCGGGAAAATTGCTGGAGGAGTTGGTCCAGGATGGAGGCTGATTTCTCCTCTGCCCTGCTGCCACCCCAGTCACGGAGGTGCTGAGCTCAGTCCCCCACCCACCCACCCACCCAAGCTCCATTCTCTGGGTTTTAAAGGGAAGCCTCTCCTTCCCGTTAAGGCCCTATCACATTTCGCTCTCGGTGTATTATATACTCTCTGTCTAATGCTCTCCTTTCTGTCTCTAGACCTAGTCATGGCCTTAAAGCCTTTTTTCATCACAATAAATCTCATTCCTGGGGGGATGTGTCGTTCCAGGATATTTAATCACACTGTGACCCTTGAGACTGTGATTTGCTGGGAAACCCTGTTTCTAGCTGTGGCTCGGCCCTACCGCACACCTTTCATCCGAGAGCTTCCTGCTTATTGTAAACACGATTAATTAAAGTCAGCCATAGGTAGAGGCAGAAAAAGCACCCAGCTGACCTTCCTCCTCAGCTGACATCCCGAAAGGAAAAGGAGGTTCTCCTACTTCGTGCTGTCTCAAAAACCCCTCAAACTGAGTGTCCCTTCCTTGTACTTCCTGTGTTTCTCTATCCGTCCTCCTGACCCCCTCCTACTCTCAGTGGTCTCGTTCCATGTTTATTCCCTGTCATCTGGTTGCTTGTACCACCTCTTGACCCATGGTTGACTTTATTTGTTTAATCCTGTTCACAATAAACAGGAAGCTTAAAACTAAAGTGCCCACCAGAATCCGGTGGCAGAAGAGGCAATGGGGCAGGCAGTTTTGTCCAAGTTGTTATTACCACAGTCCAGGTGGATTTGTCACGGCAGGGTCCCCATCACCTTGGGGAACCTCCAAGGTTTCTGTTAGGAATGGTAGGGAGCTTCTCAGAAAAGTCTGTGAGCCACAATCCCCCGGATAAACATCACAAGACATGACTGAAGATCCAAAGAAACCAGAAATTTCCACTTCAGCAAGCCTTTGAAGTGTATTTAAAACAGTTTAAATCTCTTAACTATGTTTTCAAATACCAAACAACCAAAATATCCTTCTTATTTAAGAAGGAAAAAAAAGAATCAGAAGCAGATGTCCAAGATGGCACCAGCTATGTGGCAATCTACAGTGTAACATTGTAACTCCGACTTAAGACATGTGACATAAGAAAACCCATTTTCCATTTCATGCCAGTAAAGCAGGTGTGCTTTGGTGGTTGGGGTCCGGGAGTCACCCTATAAACCACACAAGCACAGATCTCAGTTAAATGGGGGTGGTTTCTTGAACTCACTCTCCAAGACTGATTAGCCAGGGCAACAGCTCAAGGCTGGACATTTCTCAGGGCCAGCCCATAAAGACTAAAACTGCAAACACCGCAGCGAGCTCATATGTAGGTGCTGAAAGTGTTACCTGGCGGTCATCCCTGACTCAAGTCATTTTAGACGTAACAGCTCCTGTTGACCTTTAATTTGATGGCTTCTATGTGAAGCTTCTAGTTGCAAAGTTTCTTAAGATTAACAAAATGAAATAAATAGCTGGAAGGCAGAGGCCAAAATAGCCACAGCTATGCTGGGGGGGGGATGCGGGGGAGCCTCAACGTTGGTAAATTATCATTTGAAAGTATTCTTTCTTTATTCTCATTTTTTTCATGCCCGATCAAATGAAAGGATCTGTTAGTCTTTATAAGTTAGTTTAGATTGAATGACCAAGCCGTCTGAGGAGCTCACCTCTCCTTCCTTACTCCTGTTAAAATCTCACCAATTTTGATGTTGTCCACAGCTCTTTAACTGAAAGGGGAAAGATGTGCAGGAATTTTAATCCAGTAATATGACTACTCTGGCTGGAGCACAGGCACCCCCTAAGTACCCAGCTTGCCCCCTTGTTTCAGGGGGCTATAGGCATGCACCGTCAGACCTGGAGAAAAGATTTTTTTTTTCTCAATGACAAATTTTGTTTGATTTTTGGGGGGGGGGACCTATTGCCTTTTCTTCTGTTTGATTTCTAACCTGTCATTTAGAATTCTAGCCCAGTTTTTCTTCTTTCTTCTTAAATTACATGTAATTATTCTGCATGCACGGGTTGGTGCCATGGCACGTGTGTAGAAACCAGAGAAGCTTTCCACAGTCAGTTGCTTTTTCTTCCGTCTACCACATGGGTTCCATGAATCAAATATTGGCACCTTTGTCCACTGAGCCATTCTGCGGTACCCACTTTTTCTTTTTTTAATGTACATCTTCCCGTGTCATCTCATATTCCTAGTAGCATCACTCCAAACCAACTTTCTGTTTCCTTATTTAAAATTTTATTCGGTGCAGTTTTTGGATTCCACCTATGAGTTCAAACACAATACAACTGACATATATTATGACTGTTAATATTCCCATTGGGTCTCTCTCATTTTTTTTTACAGGCTTTGAAATTGAGAGCCAAGCACTTAGCATGTGTGCATGTGTGTATGTGTGTGTGTGTGTGTGCAGGTATGTGTAAGAAGCCAGAGGTTAGCAGTGGGTATCTGCCTCAATTGGCATCTGCCTTGTTTATCTGTTTATTTGCTGATTGAATGATTTATTTTCATTTTATGTGCATGAGTGTTGCCCCACATGTAAGTCTGTGCACCATGTGAATTTCTGGTACCCTCAGAAGCAGAAGAAGGCGTGCAGCCAAGCACTGTGTCTACACAGGCTGCCAAGAATAAGCAGCTGGCTCCAGGCAGCTCTTCTTACAAAGCTTTCATTGAAATCCCCGCAAAACTAGTCATTACCAACCAGTAGCCACTCCGTCGATGTGCTTCTGTTTAGCAACTTAATGCTTTGAGTTTTGAAGAAACCGATTTGAAGGACATTATTGAACAAATCTATATTTCATAAATCCTCTCAACAAAGCTAAGTCTGTTTTGTTTTATAATTCAGTTCGTCTGTCAAGAATGATTCTGTCTGTATCTGCCCTTTGAAACCAAGCTGATATTTTATACTTGTTTATTAATTTAGGCAGCAAGTCCCTTTCCTTATGAGCTGTCTTGGAGCAGTCTCCCGTTTACTTTCTTGAAATACTGTCATTCCTGTTCCATGCTGCTCTAGAACTCTTGGTCATCACAAGCAAGCCCTCTCACTCCAGCGCTCTAGAACTCTTGGTAATCACAAACAATCCCTCTCACTCCAGCCGCGGTGATATGGCTGCGGACTCACCCCAGACTTGTGCCCTCAGAATCTATTTCTGTAGCGCACACACCAACACTTACATCAGCTTTTAAAAGGCCTTAGATACATTGTGTGTGTGTGTGTGTATACATATATTTTTCAATGAATTCATCCCATCCATAATATGTGGTTTGATATCTACTTCAAGAGTTGTCAGGATATATGTAGTGTGTAGGGGAAAGCCTTTAGTCAGAGGTCAGTACTACAAATACAACAGAGAATGCAGTGGCTGTGGGAAGTCATTGACACACACATCTTAATTGAAGGTACATCGTCGAGTTCAACGGGGGAGAATGTACATCGATGAATTCACAAGGTGGAGAAGCCTCACAGGTGCAGCGTCTGTGAGAAAGCCGTGGCTACAGTTGGCTATCTCCAAGATTATCAAGGAATTTAAAAAGGTGAATGTACTGGCTAGTTTTGTGTCAACTTGACACACCTGGAGTTATCATAGAAAAAGAAGTCTCCGTTGAGGAAATGCCTCCATGAGATCCAGCTGTAAGGCATTTTCTCAACTAGTGATCAAGGGGGGAGGGCCCAGCCCATTGTGGGTGGAGCCATCCCTGGCCCAGCCCATTGTGGGTGGAGCCATCCCTGGCCCAGCCCATTGTGGGCGGTGCCATCCCTGGGCTGGTGGACCTGGGTTCTATAAGAAAGCAGGCTGAGCAAGCCAGGGGAAGCGAGCTAGTAAGTAACATCCCTCCATGGCCTCTGCATCAGCTCCTGCTTCCTGACCTGCTTGGGTTCCAGTCCTGACTTCCTCTGGTGATGAACAGCAATATGAAAGTGTAAGCTGAATAAACCCTTTTTATTTATATAAATAAAATTCCTCCCCAACTAGCTTCTTGGTCGTGATGTTTTGTGCAGGAATAGAAACCCGGACTAAGACAGTGAATTTCCCATATTTCACTAAATGCAGAAAAGCCTTCTACAAGAAGTCATTTTTGTCTGGACACCAAATAACATACACCAAGGGGAGACATTTTATTTTTCCCCAAAATGGGAAAAGTTTTTCTCAGAGTTCACAGTTGACATCTCATCAGCAAATTCACACAGGAATGAAACCCTCTATATGCACAGTATATGAGAAAGGCTTCTCTAGTAAGACATCTTTGCCTAGATCTCAGGTAACTCACACTAAGGAGAGACCTTTTGTCTGTCAAAAATGTGTGAAAACCTTCTGGAAAGAAGAAATCAGATCTGACATCCCATCAGCAAATTCACATACGGCTGAAACCCTGCGGGTGCCCTGAATGTGGGAAGGGCTTCTACAGTAGGTCACCTTTGCCTAGACATCAGATGACTCACACTAGGGCAACATCTTTTGTCTGCCAAAAAATTGGGAAAGGGTTCTTCCAGAAATCAGTGTTAAAACACCATCAGCAAACTCACACGGAAGGAAAGCCTTGAGACTGTCATAGGCTTGCTGGCGGCCGAAACATGGTCCCCTCGTTCAAATAGATTTTCACCAGCTTTCTGGGTTTGGTGGTCTTCTTTGCTGCCTAAGCTTGGCTCTCTTGACACGTAGTTTATAAACCAGGCTGGCCTTGCAGTCAGAGCTCGCCCTGCCTCTGCCTCCCAGGTGCTGGAAGGCGCCAGGGGCACTACCACACCCAGCCATGAGCTTTTCCTCCATTCCTTTCACAAGTGGGAGGCTTAACTGGGTGGGATCTTGCCCTGGAGTCACTACTGTCTCTAGTCCTCCATTCCATTTAGCATTGTGTCCCTGAGCACTGGCCTGAGCGCCATTCCACTTCCTGCTGCTCCTTTCTCCTCCAGCTGTATATCTTCATAGGTGTAGTCACTAATGGCCAAGCTACACAGTCAGTACTAGACTATTCTGAAATGTCTTCTGCCAACACTATTAACGCAAAACCCTTCCCACCCTCAAGACCACTGTCTTCGGTGCTTCTACTAATATGCCCCGTTAAGCCCCATCTGTGGCGTTTGACTGCTTTTCTAATCCAACGTCCACATTCCACCACCACTACCACCACCAACAAATGTGACTAGGCCTGTCACAGCGATGTCCCAGTCATAAATATGAACTTCTGTCTTAGGCAGTGTTCTATTTCTGGGGAAAGACACCATGACAACAGGAACTTTTATAAAGGAAAACGTGATTGGGGTTGGCTTAGGTTTCAGAGGTTTAGTCCAACATCACCGTGGCGGAAAGCATGGAAGCATACAGGCAGGTGTAGTTGAGTGTTCCACACCTGGATCCACAAGCAGCGAGTAGAAAGTGAGCCACTAGGCCTGGCTTGAGCTTCTGAAACCTCAAAACCTTCCCCAAGTGAGACACTTCCTCCAACAAGGCCACACCCACTCTAAAAGGCCACACCCACTCTAACAAGGCCACACCTACTCTAACAAGGCCACACCTACTCTAACAACGCCAGGCCTCCTAATCCTTGTCAAATATTATCCTTTCCTAATGACCAAGTATTCAAATATATGAGCCTATGGGGGTCATTATTACTCAAACCACCACAGTTACCAATGCAGAAAGACTGGGAAATTCGCCCATAATGCATCTGTCTTAGTCAGGGTTTCTATTCCTGCACAAACATGACCAAGATGCAAGTTGGGATAGGAACTCAAGCAGGCCAGGAAGCAGGAGCTGATGCAGAGGCCATGGAGGGATGTTACTGGCTTGCTTCCCCTGGCTTGCTCAACCTGCTTTCTTATAGAACCCAGGTCTACCAGCCCAGGGATGGCACCACCCACAATGGGCTGGGTCAGGGATGGCACCACCCACAACAGGCGGGGCTCTCCCCCCTTGATCACTAGTTGAGAAAATGCCTTACAGCTGGATCTCATGGAGGCATTTCCCCAACTGAGGCTCCTTTCTCTGTGATAACTCCAGCTTGTGTCAAGTTGACACAAAACCAGTCAGTACAGCATCTCAACTAAAAACTGATGCCTCTCATACAGAGGAGAGACATTATGTGTGTTCTGACTGTGGAAGCCCCTCATAGCAAACACCGTTTTGGCAGGATTTACCTCCAAATCAATACACAGTCTATAAGCATATTTCCCCCTAAATCCTAGACTTAAAGAAAATATGAGAAACAGAAATGACAGAATAAGTCTATATTAAAACTGATTATATCGGAGTGCTTTACATGCTGTGACCTGGCTAGCCCAGCAGCAGCTGTCTTCCAGTGACACTTTATCCAACAAGGTCACACTTCCTAATACCTCCCCAAATGTCCACCACCTGGATACCAAGTATTCAAATACATGGACATATAGGGACTACTCTCATTCAGTGCACCACAAAAAAACTGTTTTGCTTTTGTTTTTGTTTTTGAGAAACCCTATTGGACATTGTGGAATTTGTGTTTAAGAAAAAAAATGTCTAGGTGTTGCTGTTCATTAAAACATGTAAGACATTAAATGTGAGACAAATTTGTAAGGAGGAAAAACATAATGCTTTTTTCGTGATGATGAATTCCCAGAAAGAAATCCTAAATACTGGATTGAAAAATCTTTTCTGCAATAGAGAGAGAGAGAGAGAGAGAGAGAGAGAGAGAGAGACAGACAGACAGACAGACAGACAGAAAGAAAGAAAGACATAATAGATAGATACATACATACATAGACAGACAGACAGATAATTAGACAGACAGACAGACAAATGGTGAGCTAGCTAGCAAGATGGCAATGGGGTAAAGATCCTTGCTGACCAACTCAGTTCCATCCCCGGGACCTACATGGTAGAGGCTGCAAATTGAGTCCCAAAAGTTGTCCTCTGAGCATTACATGGGCACCGTACCACAGAAGTACCCACACGGATATACACAAAAGAAATAAAAAGCGATAGAAAATGGCTTAATAAGAATTATTATGTTTCCATGTTGGCTTTTTTTACCCTCATTCTAAACTATATGCCTCAATAGGCAGCATAGTAGTCCATGGGCTGGAATGCCAAAATCCAGCTATTCCCTTAGGTTTTATTATTGCTATTATCCATTCCTTCACTTGAGTGTTTTGTTCTTTATCTTGCTACAAATGCTTGCCTAGCATTCACAAAGACCTGTGTTTGACCTCCCCCAACTCTACACAAGACTGGAGAGATGGCTCAGTGGTTAGGAGCACTGACTGCTCTTCCAGAGGTCCTGAGTTCAATTCCCAGCAACCACAGGGTGGCTCACAACCATCTGTGATGAGATCTGGCGCCCTCTTCTGGTGAGTCTGAAGACAGTGACAGTGCTCATATACATAAAATAAATACATCTTAAAAAAAAAAAGGTTGTGTTGCACCATGCCTGCCCTACCATGTTCATCTGTGGCATGGGGTTGTTTTGTGGTATCTACGGGGCGACATCCTCAGATGCCCATTAGCTCAGTCTCACAGAGCCCAAAGAAAGGCACAAGTTTCACCTTCTGGTTGGCTTTTGGGCTTCATCACCTCCACAGGGCAAGCGCTCCATCTTCCTGATGGACTGGCTGTGTACCATGTTTACTGACTAGAGAGGTAAGCAGAAAGAGAGAGCCTGTGGAAGAGAAGGTGGTGCCCGGGCTGCAGTAAGTGGGTGCGGGTATCAATCCTACGCTGAGGTGCAGCACACAATGATTAGACTAACTTTTATGTGGTGTACGGTAATTTGGCCTGTGGCGGTGGGTGGCTGAACCTACTCTTTAGACTCTGGAGCTGTATCTTTGGGTATCAAACCCTGGTCCCAAGGGCACCACTACTGTAATCTGTCTTCAAGATGACCATGGTCATCCGATAAACCAAGCAGTATGTCATATCCCTCCCAGACCTTGGAAAGCTGAAGCGGGGGAGTGTACCACGTTCAGTGTCATATTCTGGTCTGCACAGAGCTAGAGATGTCTCTCATTTTACTCCAATCTTCTACTTTGGCCTATTAACGTATTCCCTCGACTGCACTGGATGCTTTCACTGCCAACTGGCCTCTCCCCATTTACCACTATTTCCTTCTCCGTCTTCCTCTATACTGTTTTCTATATATGCAAAACACACAATAGATAATGAAGAATTAAAAAAGAACATTTGTAATTGACAACAGATCCCCCACCCCTCTGGACACCATTAAAAGCCTCAGTATGACATTTATGTCAGACATTTAAAGATTTCATATAGCTTCGATTCCCATTTCCCAACGCACCTACCTAGTTTTCTTTTCTTTCCTTTTTCCTTTTTCTTTCTTTCCGTTTAAACTTTATTATTTATTTACCTTTTTAGTTTAGGAAAAAAGAAATCTTTTAGGTCCCCAAGAAAATACAGAAAAAAAAAATGGTATTTTTAGTAATATGCAGCATCTCGGCCTCTTAGAAATGAGCGGTATACGCGTATAGGTTAGGAAATACAATTTCCTCTGAAAATATAAGAGAGCCTCTGACTCTCACTGCCTCACGGTCCACAAGCGTTGCTACGTGGAACTAACGCACTGTGATGGTGGTCTCTCTATCCTCGGATTGTGGGAGTGTCCACGACAGCTCCTAAAGGAACGGAAACTACAGGAAGATGCAGAAGCGTTGGCAGCTGCACCTCCTCAAGTGGTAGCGAGCGCGCATGCGCTTCGCCATCCTCCACAAGAAAAAAGTAGTGGGATGGGGGGGGGGGGTGGGAGGCAAAGAATCCTGATTCGACGTAAACGGAAGTGGTCTGGAGCAGTCACATCCGCTTAAATCTCCGCGCCTATCGGTTCTGCAGTTGTTGCCCGCACTGCACGAGAGTTTGGATTCTAATACTGAGAGCCCGCGGGCGGAAGTCGCAGGGGCCCTGCGTGTCCTGCGCAGAGCTCGCTGCTGTGCAGTGAGAGGTGAGCGGCAGGGACGCAGGGAGGATGCTGCGCTGTTGAGCGCTGATTTGTGTTGAGTGACAGCGGACACCACTGCTGGGGAATGCCCAGGTTGAGCTGGGGCGGGAGTCCTGTGGGAGTCGGGAGACCAGGGTTGCTGAGAGAGACTGTGCAGCCAGCTACCACAAGCCTGGGGCTAGCGTCTCTGAGGGCGATCGCGCAACTTTCTAGTGGCCTGCGAGAAGAGAAAGGGCAGATACAAGTGGAAAATGAGATTGTTGGTGGCCTGGGCTCAAGTCTGGGGAGGTCAGCCATTCTCCGTCAGGAGCCTGCGGCGTCTGCTAGCGGGGCTAATACTAAGAACACACGGAACAAACACTTAGAAGTGCGCACAAGCACCAGAGCTGGGAAACGAGTTGTGCATGCAGCAAGGCTTGTTATAAGACAGGACCATTTCACTCCCAGCACGCAGTCTCCTGTAGCGAGCTAGAGCTGCAAAGCAAACGTTTAAATGGCAAATCCTAATCACCCGGCCCATTTTACACGAGGGCTGGGGTCCTTTGCAAATAGGTGGGCCGATGCTGCCTCTGCCGAGACCACCGAGCAGAAAAACGCAATGTCCTTATTGGAGGACGTTCTTGGCCTCGCTTTTGAGTTTATTGAAGATTCTCTGCAAACCAGTAAGTTGCCATCTCTGGTGAAAACCTCTTGGAAAATCAAGGTGATCAGAATGTTCCATGGAACCAGGCATACCCATTTTAACCCCGTGGTTAAATTCATCCTGTGGTCACTTATCGGAGGTTACCGAAAGTCCGGGATGTCAGTGTGTCCTGTTTACCATGAAGACCTTGTGCACAGGGGAGAAATGCTTTCTGTGGAGGGCCTGGTGTTTACGTGCACGGTTTCCAAGGCAGGAAAGGGATGGAGCCGATGAATTTAAGGGAAGAGAACAGGATATGGTGAAAACGCAAATGTCTAGAAAGGCAGAGAGAGCCAGGAGTGGTCATCACCACACCACACTGAACCACTTCTCCGCTCTCAGAAGAAGCGGAGCGACTAGAAAGGGTTCTAGGTGTGGGGCACACAGGGACCGCAGGGTTCTAGGTCACGGGCACTGTGTGGTTCAGAGCGGGGAAGGAACGAGATGGGTCCTGCTCTTCCTCTTAGGTTGCATTCTGGAACAGCACATAACCTTATTTGTCATTTCTGAAAGAGAAATGGCCGTACTAATGCCGAGGACGTGGTTAAAAGTTCTGTGAGCGCGGGCCACCGTGGCGCACACCTTTGGATCCCAGCACTCAGGAGGCAGAGGCACCTGGAGCTCTGTGACTTGGCGGCCAGCCCGCTCTACCCAGGAAGCTCCAGGCTAGCCGTGCTCAAAAAGTTGGGGGCTGGGGTGACCTGTAATGCGAACAGCTTGACAAGACTCAGAGAAAGAAGCAGCCTGCAAACGCGTTCCGTTTTTCTGTGTATTGACGTGCGGGGTTCTGAGGGCACACCGAGCTTCATGTCACGGCAGATCCTCGGTGCCCATGGTACACACCTGCACCCTCACTGGGGAAACGACGAGGTTAATTCCCCATCTTCTCACAAGTCAAAGGCCCAGCAGCTGCGGTGAATCTTTCCTTCAGTTTACTCCCATCTCGTTTGTTTATACTTCAGGGAAGGGGAGTTTGGGTTTCGGCATGTGTGGTGTATGTAGTGTATGCATGTGAGTGTGGGCATAGGTGCCAGTCTGTACGTGCACTGAGGCCGGAGAAAGCTACGAGTGTCCTCCTCCATCGTGCCCAGCCTTATTCCCTTGAGGTTGGGTCCGTCACTGAATCTGGAGCTAGGCTGATAGCCAGTGAGCCCAGAGGTCCTCCTCTCTTTGTCCCACAACGCACTGGAATTGCAGGCGTTTCTAGCCGAGCCCGCCTTTTTCAGACTGCCGGGGATTTGAACTCAGTGCCTCACGCTGCTGCAGCAAGCACTCTTACCCCACCACACCATCTTTGTGGTCACCATGGTTAATACCAAAGCAGGGCTTTTCTGGGCCTTGTCTGTTCTAGCATGTCTACACTGTGACGTCTTTCACACTCAGAAACTCATAGGCAGATTTGGCTGAGAAACCCAAGGTCGTTCCCTCACTGGGGCTTTCTGCTGTCTCTTTAGACCTAGGTCAGGCCACATCGTCCAGGCTGTGGGATTTTTTTTTTTTTAACCTCAATGCATCTGGCCTCTCTGCTCAGCTGCCGTCCTGGTGACCTCCAGACGCTCACCCAGCTTCCGGTTCCTGAGAAAATTGGATCTGCCAGCAAAGAGGAAGAGGCTGACATGAATTTGTCCCAGAAGCCCCAGAGAGCCCACCAGCACGAGCAGGATGGGTCGTGTGAGGTAAGCAGGTGCTGCCCAGGGTCCAGTTCTCTAAAACTGGAGGACAGACATGGGAAGTCGCAGGTGCTGGGCTCCCTAATCCAGAGGCAAACGTGCTCCTCCAGCTACGAGCAGACCACAGGGGACCGTGCTCCTGCGCCTCCTACTCTGTCATTGTCACTCAGTGTCCTGCCTCCTGGTACTTAGGTAGATGCAGCCCTCAAACCTGTGTCCCCTGACACAGAGTCCTCGAGCCTGTATCTTCTTGTCCCATTTCATAGCCACTCTCATTTCGTGAGTCTTTTGAAGGACTTCATTTCAGGTGGATGCATGGCAGGCAAGGCTTAGAGACGACCAGTATCCCAGGATGCCTTGCCAAAAGTTAAGATGCATACTGTTGGCTGCTCTAGAGGCCATAAGAGAATAGAGAAGAGAGATGAAGCTGTCTTAGTGAGGGTTTTAGTGCCGTGAACAGACACCATGACCAAGGTGTCTTATAAGGACAACATTTTAATTGGGGCTGGCTTACAGGTTCAGAGGTTCAGTTCAGTACCATCAAGGCAAGAGCATGGCAGCATCCAGGCAGGCCTGGTGCAGGAGGAGCTGAGGCTCCTGGCAGAATACTGGCTTCCAAGCAGCTGGGATGAGGGTCTTAAAGCCCACTCCCACCGTGACACACCTACTCCAACAAGGCCACACCTCCCAATAGGGCCACTCCCTGGGCTGAACATATACAACCCATAACAGAGGCAGACTGAAGTCTCGTGCAGTGACCAACTTCATTCCAAGCATCAGATCATTTATACTCAGAGGGTTAAGGGGAGTCACATGGGTGAGGTCATCATAAGAGCAAGGCTGATGGGGCCAGCAAACCGTGTTTTTCCACAGAGACACATAAAGAAATAACAATACCCGGTTGGGATGAGTAATCCGAAGGCAAATCCACTGCACTCCACTTTACCCTGGAGGAGCACAAGAACACATTTCAAGAACCAACTCGGTGGTTTTGGAAGAAGCTGAGGTCACAAGGTCTTGTCTTCCCACCAGCACTCAGACTTCTCACACAGCTCCAGGATGGAGAGTATATATACCGTACATTTCGTTACTTATGTAGGAAACAGTTTGTTGGATAGATGCACACGTTTCAGAGATGCCTTGGGAACATTTCCGTGGCAACACGTGTCCTTGGCTGCATTCAGTGTATACGTTGGGAATCACTTTTTTATTCTCCCAGAAACGTCTGTATCCCATCACACGTTACGTCTGTAACACATCAGAATTTACTTCCTCTTCGCTCCCCCTTCTGGAAATCCAGTGTCGTTCAAACTTGGTCCTCCACTGTATTTTTTTTAATTATTATTATTATTATTATTATTTAGGTTTTGTTTTCCTTTATTTCTAATCTGTCTAATAATCGTTATTGTATTGTTTGGTTGGTTGGTTGACACAGGGTCACTGGCTGGAATTCACTCTCTAGAGCAGACTAGCCTCGAACCACCTGCCTTTTTCATCACAGTACTGGGACTGTTGTTTAAAACAACCTGTTGTTGTTGTTTTAAAAGGCAACTTCAAGATTATTATTATTATTATTTGTAATATGTCTTTCAGTGAGTTGTCTTCTGGCTCTTGAATAGACTATTCATGCCCAAGAATACCGGAAGTGTTTTGATGTCTGGTTTTTCTAAATTAGTGAAAATGAAAAATTAACTCCCCGAGATAAAATGAAACAGCGCTGTTGATTTTCCTGCAAAGTCTTCGTTCTTGAGTGCTCCTCCCTCGACTGGTTCTCCAGGAGTCATGATAATTCACCACACCACCGAGCTGCCTTCCCTGAAGCCAGGGTATTGTTAGCTCTGAGTGTAGGGCCACCTATTCCTTTCTGAAGAAGTATTAGTGACAACTTATGTCTGGCTACTTAGGGGATGAAAATCTGAGTGTACAAGAGATGGATTGTTTTATACACTTTCTTAACTTCTGGAATACTTATATAATATAGAATACATATGTACATAATATGTTGTTCATATAGTATGGAATAGAAATTGTCTGGAAGGCCAAATGATCTGTCACATTTAAGAATCACTGTATTCGTTAGGGTTCTCTAGGGTCCCAGAACTTATGGGTAGTCTCTACATAGTAAGGTGTTTGTTGGTGACTTACAGTCTGTAGTCCAACTCCCCAACAACGATCAGCAGCAGCTGTGAATGGGAGTCCAAGGATCTAGCAGTTGTTCAGTCCCACAAGGCAAGAGGGTGAAGAGAGAAGCAAGTCTTCCTTCTTCCAATGTCCTTACGTAGGTCTCCAGCAGAAGGTATGTCTCAGATTAAAGGTGTGCACTACCACTCCGGGATCTGGGATCCCAGATGACCTTGAGCTCAGAGGTCTCCTGCCTTAGTGTCCTGGGATTCACAGCCTCTATGCCTCAAGATCCAGGTCAGAAACTTGGCATCTCCCAGCCTCTAGATCAGGATCACAGGTGAGCCCTCCAGTTCTGGATTGCGGTTCATTCCAGACATAGTCAAGTTGACAGCCAGGAACAGCCACTACAACCACTGAGCCACTGTTGTGTGCCATGCCCACCTCTTCAGTGACGAGTGACTCAAAAGGGACAGCACTTTGTGTATTATACCATAGCACAGTGTTACATTTTGTGTCACAGAGATCGGTGTCCTTCGAGGATGTGACTGTGGACTTCAGCCAGGAGGAGTGGCAGCACCTGGACTCCGCCCAGCGACACCTGTACCAGGAGGTGATGCTGGAGATCTACAGCCACCTCCTGTCAGTGGGTGAGCGCGGCCGGCCAGGGGTCCAGGGTGGGCTTCTTTGAAAATATGGGGGTCCAGGGTGGGCTTCTTTGAAAATATTTGCTCCTTTTCCCAGAACATGGTGGGATATCAAAAGTGTGTCATGGTTTTCCCCCATGGTTTGTCCCGATAATTGATTACTTTTTGACACTCCAAGCTAATCACTGTGTGCCCGGTACAAATTACTGATTTTTCCAGTTAGCTCATTGGGTGAGCTCTAAAGCCACACACTGAGCAGATATTCTTCCAACCACAGGTTACCCTATTCCTGGCCCTGGGGCCATCTTCAGGATAAAGAAAAGAAAGGAGGCACAGACAGGAGAGGCTAAGTCCCCACATCACCAGTGTTGGTGTCAAGGTCAGTGACCAGGACGTAGATGGCATGGGTGTTATTAGAGGGTCGTTACCGGCCTTCCTCATTCATCCCTTCCCCTCGTGGTGGACATCAAGCTTGCCTCCTTCCCCCACTCTCCGTGGATGTGGACCACGGTTGTGGGTACCGAGCTTGCCTCCTATGCTAACTTGTCTATATCTAATCCTCCACATTGGGTCCATAAGGCTCTCAGAGGTGAAGAGTGGGTAGTTGGCTGCCTCATCGTGGAGAGAACAGGTTGACCAAGAACCATATTCTCCCGAGGAGCCGATACCCGGGTTCCTGCTTGCACGCCTTGCTTGTCTACACTGGGGCATTACCAAACGGCCAACAAAAAGCAGATGAAGGAAACTCAGCAGTGGTAGAGATTGTGGGTAAATGTGTTGCTTTTTTTTTTTTTTTTTCATGATAACCATGGTTAGGGCTGGGGATGCGCATCTCGGTGGTAGAGAGAAGGCTGGCCTGTGCAGAGTCTTGGTCAGTCCCCAGTATAGACAGACAGACAGACAGACAGACAGACGTGTCAACATGGGTAAGGTACGCTTGTGAGACCCATAGCTCTCAGCATAGTAGGTGATGGTTTAATCGGATATTTTGAAGTTCGTTTCGTTGTCATTTTCTTGTGACAGCTGTCAGGTGTTTCCCTCTCGTGGCCCTTTCCCCACTGACCTCCTCCGGCCACATCTTGTTGGTCCCTCTCCTTGCTACAAGTTGTCTCCTGCCTGCATGTCACAAATGTCCCACTACCCTTCTCTTTCCTTCCTCCCTGAAGATCCCTTCTTTTGAAGCCCCCTTTCTGCTTTGACTATTTAGACACAACACACGCAGACATATGCCTGTATATACACGCACATAAATTCAAATCTAGAGTCCACCTGTAAGGGAAAAAAAATGCGGAACGCTGTCTTTGAGTGTCCCAGTCATTCAGCTCACGCCACGTCAGGTCCCATCCATTTAGCTACAGTTGTCAGGATTTCATCTTTTTCTTTATGGCTAACCAAAACCTTGTGAGGTGTGTGTTCTGCGTTCTCTTAGTGCTTTCCAGAGATGTCCAGTTCCATTTCTCGGTGCAGCCCAAGTACGTCTGCGTCTGTTCATACAGCGCCCTTCAGGTGCGTAGGCAGGGTTGTCCGGCCGGGTTATACAATGCTTCCACTTTTAGTTCTTTGAGGACCTTCCATCCTGGCTTCTCTAGTGGCTACAGCAGTTTACACGCCCTGCTGCAACTTTCCTTGTCGGCATTTCTTGTTTCTTTTCTCATTTTCCTTTTAAAAAGGATTTATTAATTTATTTTATGTATGTGAGTGCACTGCAGCTGTCCTCAGACACCAGCAGAGGGCGTGAGATCCCATCACAGATGGTCGTGAGCCACCATGCGGTTGCTGGGAATTGAACTCAGGACCTCTGGGAGAACATTCGGTGCTCTCAGCCGCGGACCCGTCTCTCCAGCCCTGATGTTTGCTAACTAGCCATTCCAACTGGGGTGACCTAGAATGTGAGAGAAGTTTTAGATTGTGTTTCCCCCCCCCCATGACTGAAAAATATTGAGCATGTTTTTAAATACGTATTGGCCATTTGTATGCCTTCTGGGGATTATCCATGAAATCTAATAGCTATTTCTTGATCGGGGAATGCGGTATTCTTACATGGTTTATATATTAACCCACAGTGAGAAAAAATTCTTTCCCATTGTATAGGCTGCCTCTTCATTCTATTGGTTGTCTCTTTTGCTGTGCAGGTTTTTATAACCCCATTTATCAATTTGTGAGATTTTTTTTCCCCCTGTGTTATTGGGTCTTTTTCTAGAAGTCCTAGCCCATGCCTGTATCTTTAAAAGCTTTGCTTCTGTCTCCCTCTAGTCTAAGGGGATCAGACCCCCTCTTCTGGCCTCCTTGGGCACTGCACACACATGGTGCACATAATGTTTGTGTGGGCAAAACACCTACCCCATACGCACTCTAAAAAAAAAAGAAAAAAAGAAAAAGAAAGTGAGATTGAAAAACTCCTAGCCAAACTAACAGGGAAAGAAGACTCAAATTAATAAAATTAGAGATGAAAAAGAGGCTATTACAACGGGTTCCAAAGAAATATAGCAGTTAACTGGGTAGTGAGTACTTGGAAATCTCATATTACAACAAACAGACAACCCCTGAAAATTCTACTGTAAATGATTAAAATTTTAGTCACATATGACCTATGAAAATTAAAATCCTGCTGGGTGCAGTGGTGCACGCTCTTAATCCCAGCACTCGGGAGGCAGAGGCAGGTGGATCTCTGAGTTCAAAGCCAGCCTGGTCCACAGAGTGAGTTCCAGGACGATGAGAGCTATGTAGTGAGACCATGTCTTGAAAAACAGCAACAAAAGAAAACAATAAAACAAACAAAACAAAAAAAACCCAAGCAAATTAAATCAACAAAATATAAACAAAATGGATTCATAAGTAGCAGTAGTAAACCATCCCTATTCAAAGAGAAGCCCAAGAGACATGCATTGGGGTAATTGCACAATTCTTGCATTTTTGCCTGATGTCACTATTTCTGCATATTGTTCTGTTAAATTTTTTCCTTTCCATCTACTCTTTGGATTTTCCTTTTTTCTTCACTTTCTGAGGCCTCCAATTGCATCATGAAGTCGCACTTTCTCTGATTTCTTTAATGTCAGTATCTCAGATGTCACCTTTCTCTTGGAACTGCCTTGGCTATATCCAGAGGTCGTGGTAAGGTGGCATCTGTCTCCCTTTTGTTCCAGAAACGCTTTAATTTCCTCTGTGATTTATGTGCGACTCACTGTTAATTCAGAATATACTGACTGTTCTATGTCAGTGTATCTGTGCAGTTTCTGTGGTTTCTCCTCTTGTTGGCTTTGACTTTTATTCCATTATGGTTTTTTAAGATCCAGAGCATTGTTTCAGCTTTTTTGTATTGTTCAGATTAGTTTTGTAACCTAGCATATGGTCTGTTCTTTGAGAAACTTCCACAGACTGCTGAGGAGTGTATTCCATTTCTGTTGGATGGAGTATTCTTTTTTTTTTTTTTTTTTTTTTTTTTGTTAGAATTGTTTAATGTATATAAACACACTGTAGCCGTCTTCAGACACACCAGAAGGGGGCATCAGATCCCATTACAGATGGTTGTGAGCCACCATGTGGTTGCTGGGAATTGAACTCAGGACCTCTGGAAGAGCAGTCAGTGTTCTAACCACTGAGCCATCTCTCCAGCCCCCATTCTGTATCTATCCCTTAGCTGTATGTGATCAGTGTTGTAGATTTTTCTTGTTTAGATTTATCTTTGAGTGTGTGTGTGTGTGTGTGTGTGTGTGTGTAAATATATGCCACATGTGCCAGGGTTTCCACAGAAGCCAGACGAGGATGTTGGCTCCTCTGGAGCTGGAGTTAACAGGTTCCTGCTGTGGGTGCTGGGAATAAACTCCAGCCCTCTGCAAAAGCAGCGGACGCTCTTAACTGCTCTTATATAGTTTTGATCAGAAAAGTTAGGAAAGGCCACCATCTGTGTAAATTGATGTTTAAAAAAAAAAGGAAAATTTACTAGTCATACTAGATAGAGATTGCCTTCCTAGATTAATTAGGTAAACTTTCATCCTTAACAGCAGTGAGTGATGGAAATATGAGTCCTAAGTAGATTTTAAAAAATTGGACAAAGGCATCAGTTTGGTTTTCTCCAGAGTGGATGAAGTCCTCTGCTCCGCTGGTCCCTGTTCAGCACTGTCTGCCCACTGAGGCTGCCTGGCAGCGGCCTAAGCAGTGTCTTCCCCCACACCCCCGCCTACTAGGTCTCCTGCATAAGTCCAGTTCACTGCCTTTGTCCAGTCTTCCCCGCAGATGATGGCAGCCATCATTACCTGTGCGTGCGTGCGCGCGCACTTGTTGTTCATTAACTCTGATTTCTCACCCATCCTGTTGATTGTGCATACTCTCTCCCTGTCTTTTCTCCTCCCCAGAAGTGGAGTCAGAGCTTTACGCCGCTCGACCGGAAGCTTCTGAGAAGGCAGCATTTCTAACCAGTAAGGCGAGTGTGATCCCAAGGCACGGTTTGTGCTGCTCTGTTTTAGAAGGACTGTGGCAAGATCCTGACCCTGCGAAAAGAGATCGGCAAAGCCAGATCCCACCCCGGAGCCCTGGTGCGTTCCTCAGCAAGAAAGCACAGAGTGCAAACCGAGACCGTGGCGGTAAAGAGGCCGGGGAAACCACTCCCTCGGTATCTCACCTTATTCCCACACAAAGGGGAGAGCCAAAGTTACTTGCAGAGAAAGAAGTTCATTCTCGTGAGAAACCAGATGAAGGCACGGAATGGGCCTTTTATGATGTGTCTGCTTTCTGTAAACATCAGGCTGCTCACACGGGTGGGAAAGCCTTCGCCCAGAAGACAGAGTCTGCCTCCCATCCAGAAGCCCACCCAGAGAAACCTTATGTGTGTCCCGCCTGTGGGAAGTCGTTTAGTCGAATGTCCAACCTGCAGGTCCATCACCGAATTCACACCGGAGAGAAGCCGTACGAGTGTCACGACTGCGGCAAGTCCTTCAATAACACATCCCAGCTGAAGGTCCACTATCGAATACACACAGGGGAGAGGCCTTACGTGTGCCGCGTCTGCGGGAAAGCCTTCAAGCAGAAGTCAATCCTCAGCATGCACGAGACAATTCACACTGGGGAGAAGCCTTACGCCTGCACCGTCTGCGGGAAGTTGTTCAGCTGTACGCCCCGGCTGAAGGTGCATTATCAGATTCACAGGAAGGAAAAACCCTACGAATGCGGGAACTGTGGGAAAGCTTTCAAGCGGAAGTCAAGCCTCACCGTCCACCAGAAGGTCCATATTAGACCAACGCACCACGCGTGCAGCGAGTGTGGGCGAGCCTTCAGCCAGAAGTCAGAGCTCAGCACCCACCAGAGGCTTCACCTGGGGAAGAATTCCCACAAATGCAGCGACTGCGGGAAGACATTTACTTACGCGTCCCAACTAAAGATGCACCGCCGAGTTCACACGGGGGAGAAGCCCTACAGGTGCCGGGACTGTGGGAAAGCCTTTAAGTACTCATTCTCCCTGAATGTGCATCGCCGAATTCACAAGGTCGAGAAGCCTCACAGATGCAGCGTCTGCGGCAAAGCCTTGGCTTCCAAGTACCAACTGGAAGAACACGAGCGAATCCACACGGGAGAGAAACCTTACGTGTGCACTGAGTGTGGAAAGGACTTCCACGGCAGGTCAGGTTTCCTCAGACATCAGATAACTCACACTAGGGATAAACCTTTCGTCTGTCCTAAGTGTGGGAAGGCTTTCTTTCAGAGGTCACAGTTGACATCTCATCTGCAGACTCACACGGGAGAGAAGCCTTATAAATGCCATTACTGTGGGAAAGCATTCAGTCACACATCCCAACTGACGGTCCACCATCGGATTCACACGGGGGAGAGACCTTACAGATGCACCTACTGTGGGAAGTCCTTCAGTAATTCCTCCCAACTGAAAGAGCACCTCCGAATTCATACCGGGGAGACACCTTATACGTGTGCTGAGTGTGGGAAGGCCTTCAGCCGGAGATCATCCCTCAATTTACACACGAAAATCCATACCGGAGAAAAACACCACATATGTAGTGAGTGTGGGAAAGCCTTTAGTCAGAAGTCAGTACTGCGAACACATCAGAGGATCCACACTGGGGAGAAGCCTTACAAATGCGCTGACTGTGGGAAAGCCCTGGCGTCAAAGGGCCAACTCCGAGATCATCAGCGGATCCACACAGGCGAGAAACCCTACGTGTGCCCCGAATGTGGGAAGGGTTTCTTCGGCAGGTCATCTTTGCATAGGCATCAGATAACTCACACTAAGGAGAGGCCCTTTGTCTGTCAAAAGTGTGGGAAGACCTTCATCCAGAAGTCAGCGCTGGCATCCCACCAGCAGATTCACACAGGCGAGAAACCCTACGTGTGCCCCGAATGTGGGAAGGGCTTCTACAACAAGTCATCTTTACCTAGACACCAGCTGACTCACACTAGGGGGAGATCTTTTGTCTGTCAAAAGTGTGGGAAGGGATTCCTCCAGAAGTCTGTATTGAAATGCCATCAGCGGACTCACACTTGAAAGAAGCTGTAGGAATGCCATAGGAAGTTGTTCCTTAATACAACCCACCTATCATCCTTCCTACATGGAGATGCAGAGAGGATGGGAAAGCATCCAGCAGAGCATCCCAACCGGATGTGCAGCGCTGGATTCAGACTGGAGGAAGGCACTACTGTGTTCTGAGTGATGGGGGGCCTTTAACAGCGTGTCCGATCATAGCAAATGCCAAGCAGCTCACTGTGTCTGGACACAGTTCTTAGGCTCCGTTTTTTGTGGGAAGCACATTTCGAAGAAATCAGTTCATAGTCTGTCAACATATTCCTAACTGAGTTATAATCTTTAGGTCACAATGGTTTTAAAGGGACTTGTTGTTCTATCACGACTTCTGTACCTTAAAATATACACTGCTTGTTGATAAACACATGACTTGTGACAGACATCTGTAATATGATTTCACATCTTATCCTAGGAGGGAACCCTAAAGCAATGGGTTGAGAAACGTTTCTCTATAGAAAATGGCAAAAGACACATTTGTTCCCAGACTATAGGAAAGTATTGGGGAATTTTTGTACCAACAATATTCCTATTTAGTGTGGGATAATAATGTTTCTATAATGCAAGAAAGGATATATGTTCTCTGTCAAAGGTGTGTCTGATATGTATGTCCGATTGCACACTTTCTGTTTATATACATCAATATTACATATGTATTACCTCAGACTGCTGGGGTTCGCACAGACTCTACTGCCTAGCACGACTTTCTTTTCTTAAGAATCTAATGTGTGCTGACAGTCTGTCCCCTAGTCACGCCATCTTGAGGCTGCACTTTCATCCTATAGAAGTAACTCTTGAGATAAATTCATAAATGGAATTCTATCTCATTCACTGTTCCTTGTATCATAACTTTTGTCTTTCACGTTGGCTCATCTTAACCTGTTTTCCATGCGTCCCATCTGTGAGCTTCATAGACAGACCCAACCACTCATAGAACCATTGAAGACTACTTTTTCCTAGTTTTATACAAGCTTCTAATACACATAAGACAGTAGTGTAGTGTGTTTGTGTGAGTGTGAGTGTTTGTGTACATGCACGAGTGCCATGGCACATGTGTAAAAGCCAGAGAATTATTTGTGGGAGTTTGTTCTTTGTTAGCAACATTCGGGTCCCAGGAATTGAACTCATGTTCCATTAACCATTGAGCCAGCTTGTGCCCATTATGGACTTTTTTTTTTTTAACAGGGTCTCACTATGTAACCTTGACTGACCCACAGCTTACCAGGCTGGTCTTGAACTCACAGAGGCCCATCTGCCACTGTCTCCCATGTGCTGTCTGCCTCTTCATAATATATTTGACAATATGTGCTGCATACACTACAGTTCTCAAGATCATATTCCTGAGCAGAATCTCTTTGCTTTGGTTTATAAAAACCACACATCCATGTGTGTTGTTTTTCCTACCCTAAAATACATACCTTTGCGGGCAGCATGGTATTCAGTGAGGTTGAAATACCATAATCCAGAGCCAGTTATGGTGATGCACACCTTTAACTCAGGCCAGCTAGAGAGAGAGAGAGAGAGAGAGAGAGAGAGAGACTGTGCAACTCTGTCTCAGAAAAACAACAGCCAAAGACTTGCAATGACTTTCTGGAAAGGGCGAAGGGAAATAATCAGAAAGGGGGCAGCCAAAGGAACGGGAACTAGGTTCAACTGAGGCAGCAGTCTGTTCCAACCACAGAAAGATGCCGTGTGAGAACTGGCAGAAACAGTAGCAGCCATTTCCCGAGTCATGGCTTGATGCTTACAAAGACCTAGACTGTAAAAAGACAAATGAGAGGGGAAAAATGTGCCAATGAGATAAGGAACTGAGCCGAGAGCTCTCTGAAGAAGCCAGACAGTCACGCTCTTTTAAAATGTTTAGCCTCCTTAGCTAACTTCTCGCCTGTCCAAAATGGCTACCTACCCTCCGTGGACAGCGAATCTGAGGATGTGAAGAAAAGGAAGCCTTTATTGACTGTTTGAGGGGATGGAGTTTGTTGCGCCTCTCCCATGAAATCGGTCTGGGGTTTTGTTCTCGGGTTTAGTTTGTTTGGTCTATTTTTGGTTTTGAGACCGTAAATCTCACTGTGTGACCTTAGTGGTCGTTGCTGAGATTAGAAACCACCCACTCATGTAGCTAACCTCTTCTGGATATCCACCCTGGGGGTCTGTGTCATACCACAGAGATACTGACTCACCCACATTTACCACTACTCTGTTCCCAATAGCAAAGAAATGGAACAAGCCCAGGTGTCCCTCGACATAAATGGGTGTGTTATGGAATTACAGTATAAATCCAGTGGGATTTTATGGGTCATAAAATGAGATTTACAAGGAACTGGGTTAAACTGGAAAACATAAGATGAGGTCATTCAGTAACACGATGACAGTGTGTTCTCTTCCATATACAGATACTAGCTTCTGATTTTATATACTAAAGCCTCAGCTTCTGTCTCTAGTGGCTCATCATCTCCTCGAGGCAAGTGCTCCGTCTTCCCGGTGAACTAGCAGTGGCTCAGGGCACAAGAGAGATGAGCATTGCTTATTGACTAGAGAGGTAAAAAATTCTAGAACAAGTTGGTGCCTGGGATGCATGACCTGGGTGTAAATAGCAGTGATAGGGCTACAGGTATTAGATAAATGAGCAGAGGTTGATATTTTAATTTTGCCCTGTGGTGATGGATGGCTGAGCCCACTCTTGTAACTCCTGAGCTCTATCTTTGATGATGAAACTGTATTTCCTAAATCATCATTCCTGTTTGTCTTAGTCAGGGTTTCTGTTCCTGCACAAACATCATGACCAAGAAGCAAGTTGGGGAGGAAAGGGTTTATCCAGCTTACACTTCCACATTGCTGTTCATCACCAGATGATGTCAGGACTGGAACCCAAGCAGGTCAGGAAGCAGGAGCTGATGCAGAGGCCATGGTGGGATGTCACTTACTGGCTTGCTTCCCCTGGCTTGCTCAGCCTGCTTTCTTATAGAACCCAGGTCTACCAGCCCAGGGATGGCACCACCCACAATGGGCTGGGTCAGGGATGGCTCCACCCACAATGGGCTGGGTCAGGGATGGCTCCACCCACAATGGGCTGGGCCCTCCCCCCTTGATGACTAGTTGAGAAAATGCCTTACAGCTGCATCTCATGGAGGCATTTCCTCAACTGAGGCTCCTTTCTCTGTGATAACTCCAGCTTGTGCCAAGTTGATACAAAACCAGCCAGTACGCTGTGGTCTGTTTTCAATGTAAAGATCTGGACCATATGTGAACCAGGTATGATTGCATAGTGCTCTGATCCTAAAACTTGAGTGGCATAGACAAGAAGAACAGAGTAGGTTCAAGGCCAGCCTGGTCTACATAGCTCTCGACCAGCAGTTCTCAGCCTTACTAATTTTTTTTCATTGCTACTTCATGACTGTAATCTTACTACTGTTATGAATAATAATCTAAATATTTTTGGAGACAGAGATTTGTCAAAGGGGCCATGACTCACAAGCTGAGAACCACTGTTCTAGACTGTCCAGGGCTAGAAGGCCCTTAATGTAGAGAAAATTCATTTTCCTTTATTCTCATGCTGTACATTGTTAGGTCTACTAATTTAGTCACTGCAGTGCTAGGTGCTATTCCAATCTACTGGTGTCTCCATTTACCGTTATTTCTACTGCCCACATAGTTCTATATTGTTTCTATCATGCAGCTTAGAAAAAAAGTTTACTTCTAAGTAAGAACAGGTTTCAATCCTCTGGGAATCATGAGATGCCCCAGTATGAAGTACATGATGGTCCATCTCAGATCCTCACCTTCGATGTTCCATATGACTTTACCTACTGTTTCCTAATAACCCCACATAGTTTTCAGTCTTTGAAAAAAAATCAGAAAAGGCTAGCCTGGTGGTATACGTCTTTAATCCAAACACTCAGGAAACAGAAGCCATGGGATGTCTGAGAGTCCAAGGCCAGAACGATCTACATGTCCGGTTCCAAACCAGTCAAACCAACATAGTTAGGCCATCTCAAAATTAAGAACTCATTTCAGATCTGGTGAAAATTAAGAGAAAAGTTGAAGAAACCGGTTAAGAACACTTTTGCTCTTACAGCTGTCCTGGGTGCTATAAACTCAATATACAGGCAAAAATACATAAAAATAAATGTAATAAAATAGAGAAAATGGTATATTTAGGCAGATATAACGTTATCGTCTCTTAGATACACATGCAAATAGTAAACTCCCTAACAATGTGAGACAACCTTGGACTTTCACTGTATCACGTTCCACAGGCCTTGCCTGGCTGTATGGAACTGATGCACCTTGATGTCTCTGTGTCATCGGAATGTGGGTGTAGTCATGGCACTTTCTGGGAAAGGAAAAAAAATTTTTTTTTTCTTCAGAAACTACCAGATAAGCCATAACAAGTACTGGCAAGCTTTACCTTCGCCAGTGGTGGTGCGCATGCGCGTCACCCATGAGGGCTACGTGGTGCTGCACCGAGAGAACCCTTATTCTACTCGGAAGTGGCCGAGAGTGATCACATCCGCTCCGATCTTACAGTAGCTCGCTTCGGCTGTCGTTGCCAGGGCAGCGTGGGCGCTTGGAATCCGAACCCGTGGAATTGTGGGTGTCTGTGGGCGGAAGTCTCGCATCCCCGGCGTGCCGTGTGCAGAGCGTCTCTGAGGTGCAGGGTGAGGTGAGTGGCTGCGGAGCCAAGAGGACGCTGTGCTGCCCAGCGCTGGTTTGTGCAGAGTGATGGTTGAATCTGCTGCAGGGGAGGGATGCCGTGGATAAAGTGAGGGGTCGTTCGGTTCGCCTTCATTCTGCCCCTGCGGGTTTTCCGCGTCTGGGTTTTGCCACTTCCCAGTATGCTCTCCCGTGGGATTTCCCACCGCCGTCCGTGAAAGCTGTCACGTGAGGGCATTTGGGGCAGGACTCCGTGAGTGGGCACTGCAGCATCCGGGAGCTTCAGGGTGAGGACCTTGAGGTGGCTTGTGAGCCGGATCGGTCAGGCGAGCGGGGCTGCTCGGGCAGCGATGGAGCCTGGGGGCCAGTGGGGGCTTTGTGAGGGCGACCGCTCTGCCTTCTGGGCTGGCAGGAGAAGAAAAACTCCAAAGAGTGAGAGAAAACCGGGAAACGAATTTTACGATTTGGCCCAAACTTGGGGCACAGTGCCTTCCGTCTATAGTCCGCCTAAGCAGTAATAGCAATAGAAGGAACTGCATGAAAGATGTGTTTAGGCATATTTAATGCGGGCACAGTCGCCTAAGCTGGGACATAAGCCTTGGAGCTGGCCCCAGGTTTTCTGGATATTGGTCTGAAAACAAAGGATTAAAAAAAAGAAAAAACAAAAAACTAAGTCCAATTTAATGACAATTGCCAGTTTACATAAATACATCGGTCCTTAGCAAATGGGACCTGTGGATAAGGCAAGGGTTAGTGATTGGCAGTTAATCAGAAAGGTGCTGTAGAAAGGTTTTACGGCAGAAGCCTGGGTTCCTGCATCCAAACAGGCAAGGGCCAGTCTCCTCCAGTAGACGGGGAGCTGAGATGTCGTTGAGCCAGCAACCACACTCACGTGGTGGCTTTGAGCTGCCTGAACTAGTTCCAGAGGATCCATGATCCCCTCTGGCCTCCCAGCCAGTGGTGCACAGACAGACAGACAGAACACCCGTGCTCGTACGATTTTTAAATATTTAAATAGTAAGAATAAATCTTTTTCCCCCTTAACCTCAAGTGAGCGACCTTCTCCAACTAATCCTCGCCTCTTTAAAAAAAAAAAAAATTAAGGGAAATATAAAAAAGAAAGGGGGAGGATGAGATCCGATATATTGGTTACATTAAGCAGGACAGTTAAAGTGTCTCTGGTGTACAGACGTGGGGTTTAGGTTTAGAACTCCAACGTTGTGTATTAAAGCACTCCAGCAGGTTGTGTTGGCACTGTCCTGTAATCTTCACACTCTAAGCAGAGGCTGGAGGATGACTACGTCCTGGAGGCCAGGCTGGACAGGAAGTAGGTTAGGAAATGGGCCAGTGTTTAGGTCAGAGCCAGGATAAAGAAGATGTGCACCATGCTTTTTAGTAAAAGCAGCCAAGTGTGTGTGTGTGTGTGTGTTCCATCTTTTACGATTAATTTTATGTACATGAGTGTCTGACTGCTTGTATATAGGGATACCAAGTGTGTGCCAAGTGGGCATCTGATCCTCTGGAATTAAATCTAAGGGAGGCTGTGAGCCACATATGCATATAGGTGCTGAGCCTGGGACGTGTGCAAGAACAGCAGTCGCTCTTAACCACTGAGCCATCTGTCCAGCCGGTGTTCACTCCCCTGCCCATCCCTCCTTCCCTCCTTCCTTCCCTCCCTCCTTCCCTCCCTCCATCGCTCCCTCCTTCCCTCCCTCCATCCCTCCTTCCCTTCCTCCCTCCTTCCCTCCTTCCCTCCCTCCTTCCCTCCTTCCCTCCCTCCTTCCCTCCTTTCATTTCTCCTTCCCTCCTTCCTTTCCTCCCTCCCTCTCTCCCTCCTTCCTTCCCTCCTTCCCTCCCTCCCTCTCTCCCTCCTTCCTTCCCTCCTTCCCTCCCTCCTTCCCTCCCTCCCTCCTTCCCTCCCTCCTTCCCTTCTTCCCTCCCTCCTTCCCTCCTTTCATTTCTCCTTCCCTCCTTCCTTTCCTCCCTCCCTCTCTCCCTCCTTCCCTCCCTCCTTCCCTCCCTCCCTCCCTCCTTCCCTCCTTCCTTCCTTCCCTCCCTCCTTCCTTCCCCCCCTCCCTCCTTCCTTCCTTTCCTCCCTCCTTCCCTCCTTCCCTCCCTCCCTCTCTCCCTCCTTCCTTCCCTCCTTCCCTCCCTCCCTCCCTCCTTCCTTCCCTCCCTCCCTCCCTCCTTCCCTCCTTCCCTCTCTCCTTTCCTCCCTCCTTCCTTCCTTCCCTTCCTCCTTCCCTCCCTCCTTCCCTCCCCCCCTCCTTCCTTCCTTCCCTCCCTCCCTTCCTCCCTCCTTCCCTCCCTCCCTCCCTCCCTCCCTTCCTTCCTATCTTTAGACGGGGTATTCCTATGTACCCCTGGCTCACCTGAAACTCGGTTTGTGGGCCAGTCTGACTGACCTCAAACGTGGCTGTGCTCTGCCTGCCGTGCCTCTGGAGTGCTGGGATTGCTGTAGGTCTGCAGCCGAAGTGTCCAGAAATGAAAGCCACCCCTGTGTTAAGGATTCTTCCAGGCAGATCAACTGAGAAGTATAGGGTCATTGTAGAGAGCTTATACATTACTGCTGTGGAGTCTGTCCTTAGTGGTCTTTGGTACCCCAACAGTTAGTCAGTATCCATCTACGGATTTTACCTAAACAGCCATTAGGTCCCAATGGCTGAAAGGCTAAGAATGTTGTTGGAGAGTACGTGAAGTCTGTGATAGAGATTTTCTCGCCTGGTTGCAACCTGCCTACCTAAGGGTCCCATGCATGTTGATTTTTATTGTTATTGTTTTGGCGTGTATGTTGTGTATGGGTTTATTTGGCTATGGGTACATGTATGTGTACAGGTACATATATGTGTATAAGTGAGTGTGGAAGCCAGAGGACATCATCTGGTCTTTCCCCACCCTCCTACCTTACTCTTTGAGGCAGTCATTCAGTCCTCCCTCCGTCTGTCAATCTGTCTCTCTGTGTGTGTGTGTGTGTGTGTGTGTGTGTGATGTGCATGTTTAGGTCAGAGGACAACTATCAGGAGCTGTCCTCTCTTTCTACCACGTGTGTCCCAGGAATCAGATTCATGTTGTCAGACTTGTCGGCAAACACCCTTTCCCTCCAAGGCAGGGGTTCTCGACCTTCCTACGGTGACACTTCGGTATAATTCCTCATGTGTGGTGACCCCCTCCCGGCCATGACATTATCTCTTCTTCCTACTTCACTTTTGGCTCTCAGCCACGTACTGTCGAACTGCTTTGGTTTATGGCTCCATTCTGTTCTCTTACACAGAAATCTCACCTAGCTGCTACTGCATTGGAACTAGGTAGTCATATAACCCGATTCTACTCCTGGTCCACAGCACCCTCACTTGGCTCTAGACTACACTGTTCCTGTGCCCTTTGAAGCGAGAGCTGTGCTTTTGTGCGACCAGCCACACTAGTCATGGCTGACAAAAGGTGTTTCTAGAAGCTTGTTTCGGTACGGCTTCCAAGCCAGGCTTGGTGGAGCTTACATTTATTCCCTGCTCTGGGGGACGAGGCAGAGCCATCAGAACAGCAAAACCAGCCTGTGTTATAAAATGAGTTCAAGGCCAGCCAGGCCAAATGACCCTGCCTCAAGAAAAGGAAAGGAGCATCAATATTGCTTCCAGCCTGAGGTCTGTTACTCGGACCCCTGTGTTGCGAGTTATTTGGGGTTATGTGGAAACCAGAAAATAGCACTAGAGAAAACGTATGTTAGCTATAAGTTCAGGGTCCTGCAGCATGTTGGTGTCTGGGAGGTAGCTTGGAGCCTGGCACTCCTGTAATCGTCTTCAGAGGTCACTGAAAATCACTGGTCTCAGTGACCACATCCATTGTAACTGGGTGACTCATTATAGACGAGGAAGACATCCGTAGTCGGCCCAGAGGGATGTTCGTACCTGCGATCCCTACACTTGATGGGCTGATGGAGCACTGGTACTGTGACCCCGAGGCCATCCTGGAGTATAGAAGGAGGAAAGGGTAGGATTACAAAGCAACTCCTAGGCCCTGTGTATGCCTCATCTTTTTTGATCAAGGAGGGGATTGTGGTAGTGAGCTCCAGAGATGTGTTAGAAGAGATAGGCCGTGAGGTGCATTAGTAAGTTTGAATAGTGTCTAGAAACAGACAAGACTCTGAGCTGGCGCAGTGTGTCATTTTGTAATGGTCAGATATATACTGATCCCTTTCTTCCATTTGATGACCTTGGGTCATATTAGGGAACATCATACAACCTCGTTTGCCTCCTCGTAAATCAGCAGGTAGAGCCTCAGACATACAGCTGAAAAGATTGTCTGGTCAAGAAGCTAATAGCTAGCTGGGTTGTTGTTTTTTTTTTTTTTTTTTTTTTAGTCGTACTTTTGGGCCGCCAGGTCAAAAGCCAAGGGCTAACGAGCTTTATCCTGCATCCAGTTCCCAATGCTAGTGACCGGTGCCTGCATCCTTGCTCTGTGTCACCTCACGTCATACCTTCCTGTTGTCACAGTTCAGCGGTAGAAGGATGAGCTGGACATTTCTGGGCTTTGTCTGCTCCGCCGTGTCTACGGGATGACCTTCAGGTAGAACCTTCGACTCTTCGTGGGCAAACAGGTGTCGGGTGAGTGGTCAAAGAAAAATATGGCCATTGACTTCCGGGGATTTTCTGGTGTCTTTGCAGACCTGTGAGTGAGGCCGAGCCATTCATACCGCCAGCGTTCCCATCATAGCCAGGCTGGCCTCCGCCCCGCAACCCCACACGGACCCTCCGCATGCTGACCTGTCTTCAGAATCCTGAGGAAATTAGAGGCAGACCAAGCGTGGAAACCACAGAGGAGATGCCTACTGACATGAATTTCTGCCAGGTGCCCCAGCGATTGGGAACAGATCGGGATGGATCGTGGGAGGTGAGGAGAGATGTCCTGGGTTCAACGTTTCTTAGCTGGATTGTAGACAGTGGCGTCCTGTTCCTAAGATTGATTCTCCAGCTAAGAGTGAAGCGCAGAGGGCTGAAACCCCAGCATCCCCTCGTCTTCCCACGACGCGTTCATTGGGCTGCTTCTTGGGTTGAGGCTTATCTGACCATCTAGGACTCCTTGGGGTGTCCTGTTTCTATTTAACCCAAAGGACTGGCAGAACAAAAAAAGAAAAAAAATAGGTGCACCCATGTCTAGCTTGGTGAAGCAGAGATTGTGTGTATGTGTTTCTTTGTGTGTATCTGTGTGTGTGTGTTACGGTAGTACGTGTGAAGTGCAGTCTTCAGGGGCATTGGGGAATTTGGGCAGCTGCCTTACAAATACCTATTACAGCCCTCCCCAACTGTGTATCCAGTTTACACATTTAGGTGACCCGAAGGAGTGGCCTCTAGATCCTCTCCTCCCTTCCTCCAGAAAGGAACGGTTCAGTGTCAAGGTAATAGCTACACAGCATCCTCTTTACCACACATGTGTACAAGTCCCCAAGTCTTTTGACTTTCTCTCCTAGTTCATAGATGCACATTGACTCCTCAACACTGAGTATCTTAATTCAGTGTTGTGTGTGTGTTTGTGTGTGTGTATGTTTGCACAAACATATATTATTTTCTGTGTATGGATGTTTTGCCTGCGTGTGTAGCTGTGTTCCTGTGCATACAGTTCTCACACAGGCCATAAGAGGGCATCGAATCCCCCGGAACTGGAATGGACACCTGGAACGTGGGTGCTGGGAATTGAACCCAGATCTCTACAAGCCAGTGCTCTTAGCTGAGCCCTCTCTCTAGCCTGAAGCCGAGTATCTTAAAAGAATCATTTGGATATGGTGGATTTAATAAAATATGCCACAGAGTTGATTTCATCTGTGTGTAATCAATACGGCTGCTGGAAATGTTGAGGTGACTCTGTGGCTCCCGTGGTTTTTTTTGCATTGGAGATCTCTGCTCTGGAGAGTGATCATATTCTTGCCTCGTGCTTCACGGTGGCGACACGCCTGCCAGGTTTACACCATGCCTGTCACCTCTCGCCTGTGATGCTAAAGTCATCACTGGGTTTAGGCGTCACCATCCCCAAAGCCTACCTCGTGCAGACCTGGCAGCCCCTCCTTTGTGTAGGTTAGCCGCCATTCTCAAAGAGGAAAGCTGTAGCCCTAACTGCCCCTCAGAAGGCTGCATCTAAGTCTTGGGTGCTGCTAAAGGCAGATCCTGCACCATCACATCTTTGAGAGGCACATGCTGGGTGCCATCAGACCAGCCTTGTACGTTTGAAGATCTTCATGTCCCTACAATTACTTGCGTGACAATCCATGACTCGAAATTGAAAACTCCATATCCTCTCCCCTACCCCCGAGTGCCTCCTTGTGATTCAGATGACAACTGGTTTCCAGACATTATGGCTGCTACTGTCTCCTCCTACGCAGAGCTCTTTGCCGGTCCCTGAAACCGTGGCTCTTCCTACGGCACACCTCCATCCTTGCTATCCCACAGTCCAGTTCAAGCTTCTCACTTTCGCTCTAAGTTGCTGGACTCTGATCAGCAACAGACATTGCTAATTAGACAATTACTCTCACAACAGCCATTCCCAGGGACATGTCTAACCTGCTCTTCCCAACAGTCTGCTTTGTATATATTTCTAAAAATAGTCCTCTATAGCCCCATACTTGAGTCTTTATGTTTGCCTTTTGGCAAGTCTGAGTTTCTTTAAGAGTAAAAACCCATATAGTGTCGAGTTTCAGGGACTCAGCACACATACAGACATATACAGCGTGGCTGAATAACTGTTTCATCTTTTTATCAATGAAAAAGAATTCATTTCTGGCCTCCTGGTGACGGGGTGATAGAATTTAATAGATGGTGAGTTATTTTTTTTATAAATATGTTGTTTTCCTTTATGCCCCAAAATACATTTGGAAATAGGTGTTTTGTAAAAAGCTTAAAACATAGTCTAAGGGGTGGGGTAACTAAAAATGTATGTTCTGCTTGTCAGTGTGAATTTACAATGAGTGTATTGTTACAGAGGTTGGTGTCCTTTGAGGATGTGACTGTGGACTTCAGCCAGGAGGAGTGGCAGCACCTGGACTCCGCCCAGAGGCACCTGTACCAGGAGGTGATGCTGGAGATCTACAGCCACCTCCTGTCAGTGGGTGAGCGCGGCCGGCCAGGGGTCTGAGATCTGGGCCCGCTTTCCTTGTTTCTCTTTTTGAAACGTGGTGGGATGTCAGGTCTTTGGTGAACGTTCCCCTTCCTTTGCAGTGATGTTTCGTTCCTTCTTGGTTAGCTTTGTGCTGCCAGTAGTGAGTTTGACTCAAGGAGCCTGCAAGGCTGACTCCCACACATATGTCATGGTATGTGTCACACACACACACACACACACACACACACACAGTAGATGAGGGGTGTATGTGTATTAAGGTTTTATTACTTTATGTGTATGCATGTTTTACCTCTCCTGTCCCTATACCCTGTGTGTGCAGTACCTGTGGAGACCAGAAGAGGGCATCAGATTCCTTGGAACTGTACTTAAAATTTAGCTGCCACGTGGGTGGTGGGAACCAAATCTGTGTCATCAGGGAGAAGAACAAACGGTGTGTTCTTAGTTTATTCTCCCCTCGCATTCTACATCCCTACTGTAGTTCTCGTCTCTCCTCTCCTCCCAGCCCCTCCCCCCTCCTTAGTTTACCTTAGTGTGCGTTTTATTGTTGGGAAGAGATATCATGACTGCTGCAACTCTTTGGAAGGAGAACAGTTTCAGGTTCAGTCCATTCTCATCATGGCAGGAAGCATGGCAGCATCCAGGCAGACAGGGCACTAGAGGAGCCGAGAGGAGACCGTCTTCCTCAGGCAACCAGGAAGAGACTAGATTCTGCACTGGGTGGAGCCTGAGCTTAGGAGACCTCAAAGCCCGCCTGCTCAGTCGCTCACTTTGTCCGACAAGGCCACACCTCACAGTAGTGCTACTCCCTTCGGCCAAGCGTTCAAACACACGAATCTATAGGAGCCAGACCTATTCAAATTACCTCACCCCCTCTGCCTCAGATTCACTCACCCATAGCAGGTTTGCCAGGGATATCGACCAAATTCGGCATCACAAGTTAGAATAAGACCAGGTACATACCCTCATATGGAGGCTGTGTGATACAACCCAGTAAGAGGAAAAGGGTCCTCAAAGCAGACAAGAGTGAGAACCAGCTCCCACTGTTAGGAAGCCCACAAGGTCACCTACCTACACAACTGTGACATTTGCAGAGGACCTAGGTCAGACCTGTACAGGCTCCTGGTTTTTGGTTCAGTCTGAGTCCTGTTAGTTGGTTCTGTAGGCGCTGTCCTTGTGGTATTCTTGACCCTTCTCGTCTTCTTCAATCCTTCCTCTCTCTCTTCTGCCTGGGTCTCTGCATCTGCTCCTGTCCGTTGATGGACAGAGCCTCTGCTGACAGTTATTCTGGGCTCTGGTCTATGAGTCTAACAGAATGTCATTAAGAATCATGGTGTTGCCTTTTTGTTGTTGTTTTGGGTTGTTTTATTTTGGGGGGGGGTGGTTTGGTTTGGTTCTATCCTAGGCCTCGGGGCTCTCCAGCCTCTGGTTCCTGGCCTTCCAGACAGAGGCAGGTGTGGTCTCCCTTTTATGGTTTGGGTCTTGAGTTGGACCATTGGTTGGCCACTCCCACAAGTTCTGGTTGGCCACTCCCACAAGTTCTGGGCCAGCCTTTCCCTAGCACATCCTGCAGACAGGACAAGTTGTAGATGGAAGGTTTTGTGGCTGTGTTGGTGGGAGCCTCCACTGGAAGCCCTGCCTGGCTACAGGAAAGAGCTGGTTCAGGTTTCATATCCCGAGTTACCAAGGGCCTTCCCTAGGGCCACCCTGTAGATTCCAGGGAGTTTCCATTGCACTAGGTTTGCAACAAGTGTTCTTAGCCACTGAACCATCTCTCCAGCCTACCTCCTCTGTGTGTGTGTGTGTGTGTGTGTGTGTGTGTGTGTGTATGCATGTGTGTGTATGCATGTGTGTGTATGCATGTGCGTGTGTGTGTTCATGTGTGTGTGTGTAGTAGTAGTAGTAGTATTTATTTTAAACAATAACACTTTGGGAGTGTACTGTATTACCCAGGGTGAAATACTTGCTTAACATGAGTGAGGCTCTGCTTTGATCCTCACCACCACAATAAAGAAAAATCAACTAAACCAAAAAACAAACGAGAAAAGGGGCAACGGACATATTCATGCATTCCTCCAGAGCTCACGACATCTTTCCTGCAGTCTGTTCTTTGGGTCTTAGCTGTCCACCAGCCATGCTGCATAATGGCCTCCTGTATACCACGTCTGTATGGCCGAGTCTTGGATTTGTTGCCCAAACCAAGTCTTCCCCAGAAACCAGCTTAGTGATGCTGGCCACTCACAGAACTCCCAATTTCTCACCTAAAGTGCGAGCAGCGTAGATGTAGTTCTGGGGGAAGGGGGTATTTTGAGTTCATGGGTCCAGTGTACAGATGCCTGGCACACATGGGCGTGTGCACGTGGAGTTCGCTATAACGAAGGGCTGTGTAGTGCTCCTCAGCATCTTCATCTGTAAATGAGCGTGGCTCGGATTTCTCGCGGTCCGGATTCAGTTCTGTGCATCTCTCCTCCGTCCTGTTCACCGCCCGCTGTCTCTTCCTCCCCTCTACAGGTAAACTGCAGCTGGACACACACCATCAGCAGACGTCTGCGAAAGCTTCGTTTCTAAGTGATGCCGCCAGCGAGGTCACGAGCCGTGGCTCCTGTTGCTCCGTTTCAGAGAAATTGTGGCAGGACGGTCACCCTGCTGCAAAGGCGGATCAGCAAAGCCAGGTCGTAGCCATAAGTCCCGGTGCTTTCGCAAACCAGGAAGTCCTGAGCCTACGCAGTGCTTGTGACTATGAAGAAGCTGGAGAACCTACTCTTGTGGAACCCCACCTCCTTCTTACACAATATGTACCCCCACGGGCAAATAGTGACAGTCAAAGCAATACCGTAGAGCAGCTTAATGACATTACCGGGTCTCATCAGCTTTTTACACAGGGCCCCTCTAACGGTGTGTGTACAGTTCCTCATCAAAGAGAGAAGTCGTACAGTGAGAGTCAGTTTGGAAGCATTCTTCCCCCTAACCCTCTACTTACGGATCATGGAATTCACTTTCAAGACAAAGCAGTTGTGTATACTGAATGTGGGAAGGTCTTCACCAGCGAGACAGCTTTCTGTCAACAGCAAATAACTAACAATATGGAGACATCTTTTATCTGTCACACGTGCGGGAAAACGTTTCTTCACAAGTCTAAACTGACCTCCCATTCAGAAACTCCTAGAGAAGAGACACCCTATGAGTGTCCTGACTGTGCCAAATCGCTGAGGGGGACGTCCAGCCTGCAAGTGCTCCGTGGAATCCAGACAAAAGAGAAACCTTACGAATGCCACGTGTGTGGGAAGTCATTCAGTTACACATCCCACCTAAAAGTGCACCTCCGGACACACACTGGTGAGAAGCCGTATGCGTGTTCTGACTGCGGGAAGGCCTTCAGCCAAAAGTCAGTCCTCACCATACATCAGAGAATTCACACCGGGGAGAAGCCTTACACGTGCAGTGACTGTGGGAAAATGTTCGTTTGTGCGTCCGACCTAACAAAGCACTGTCGGTTTCACACAGGGGAGAAGCCCTACGAGTGCCCAGACTGTGGGAAATCCTTCAGCATTAAATCTAACCTGCTCGCACACCATCGAATTCACACCAGTGAAGGACCTTACAAGTGCTTCGACTGTGGTGAATCGTTCAGGAAGATCTCCCAGTTGAAGGTACACCATCAAATCCACACTGATGGGAGGTCTTTTGTATGTTCTGACTGCGGAATGGCCTTCAGCCAAAAGTCAGTCCTCAGCACGCACCAGAGGATTCACAGTGGAGAGAAGTGTTACCCATGTACTGACTGTGGGAAGTTGTTTCTTTATGCTTCCGATCTGAAGAAGCATTGTCGGTTTCACACGGGGGAGAAACCTTACAAATGTCATGACTGTGGGAAATCATATAGTGTGAAGTCACACCTACACGTGCACCATCGAATTCACACTGGCGAGAGACCTTACAAGTGTGATGACTGTGGGAAGTCATTCCGAAGAAACTCCCACCTGCAGATGCATCAGCAAACTCACACCGGTGAGAAGCCTTACAAATGCTCTGACTGTGGGAAGTCATTCCGGAGAGCATCCCACCTGAAGGTACATCATCGAATTCACACTGGGGAGAAACCTTTCGTGTGCTCCGAGTGTGGAAAGGCTTTCAACGACAGGTCAGTTCTCAGCACACATCAGAGAATTCACACTGGAGAGAAGCCTTACATATGCAGCGACTGTGGGAAAGCCATGTCTTCTAAAGCCAATCTCAAAGAGCATCAGCGAATCCACACAGGCGAGAAACCATATGTGTGCGCTGAGTGCGGGAAGGCCTTCAGCGATAAGTCGTCTTTCTACAGACATTGTAAAATTCACAGTAGGGCCAAACCTTTTGTCCATAACAACGGTGAAAAGGGTTTCCTGCAGAATTCACAGGTGACATCCTATGAGCAAACTCAGAGTGCAGAGAAACTATAGCGATGCTCTGCCTTTGGGAAAAATCTGTCGTTGTGTGTCAGCTGAAAGATATTGTCAAGGTCACACACACTACCGTTGCTGAAGCTGTGGGACATCGGTCCTCAACTCTAGGTGTACCATCCATGCAATACTGAGAAGAGACATGCATTGTGAATGCAGAAAGTCCCTCAGAATCATGTCATTGCAATAGACCCAAGTCATCACGCCAGGCCCTCATCGGATCATGTAAAAGAATTTTGTAGAGCCAGCTTCTCATCCATTCCCCTCACCAAAATATCCCCCTTGGTGTGAATGAAAAGTGATTTATCACTTATCGAAATGAGACTAGAAAGATACGATACTCGGTTGGCAAAAATCTTTGTCTTCTGCACACCAAGGGCAGACACACATAGAACACGCCACAGGTGTCTACACACAATCTATACACAAACGTAACGATACAAGCCATAGTTTGTGGTTAAAAAAAAGAAAAAGCTATGCATTGCTTGTCTAAACATAAATATATGTTCAAGAAATATTAATGAACCAGTGGGAAGAAGCACAAATACTGTACTGTAGTGGGTATTTTATGGACTGTGTTTCTTTGCATGTTGAAGAAATGGTGACTAACTATTTGAGACCTTCTAAAGTTAAGGCTACAAGGTTTTGAAGCTTTATAGAAAAGTTTATTAGAAATGACATCAACATTACATCAATTTTTTTTTGTTTAATGTGGGATTATTATTATTTTTTTTTTTACGTGAGACAGGGTCTCACTATGTAGCTCAGGCTGTACCAGAATTGTCTATGTAGACCAGGCTGGCCTTGAACTCACAGAGATCTGCCTGTCTCTGCCTCCCAAGGGGTAGGATTAAATATGTGCACCAGTATGCCTGGCTGGGTAGTAATATTTTTATTTTCATTAATTTACATTCTGGTCAGTCCTTTCCCTCCCTCTCACCTTCTCTTCTCCCCCCCCCCCACCCCTTTTCTCCTTAGAAAAGGGGAGGCCTCCCATGGATGTCAACTTACCTTGGCCCGTCAAGTTACAGTGGGACTAGGTGGATCTTCTGTTGAGGCTAGACAAGGCAGTCCAGTGAGGGGAGAGGGACCCAAGGGCAGGCAGCTGAGTCAGAGACTGCCCCTGTTGAAGGGGTCCCACACGAATACCACACTGCGTATCTGTTACTTGTGTGTAGGATGCCTAGGTCCTTGGCAGGCATGCTCTCTTGGTGGTTCAGTCTCAGCGAGCCCCTAGTGGCTCAGGTGAGTTAATTCTGTAGATGTTCTTGTGGTGTCCTTGACCTCTCTGTGTTCTTCAGTCCTTCCTACCCCTCCTGTACAAGATGACGCTAATATTTGTAAATGTCACAAAACTTTCCTCGTCTCTGTCTACGAAGGGACAGCTTGCGCTGGGCTTGACCCTAGCATAGTGGCCAGCAGACAAAGTAGCTAGTTTTGACCTCTTAGGCCTTTCACTAGATTTTCTACCACCATGTCCAGTCTCGGGTTCCTGAGGGTGGTCACCTTCAGGGTGCCATTTGAGAGAGACAGAACGCCAGAATGTTCATGAGCAGACACCAGCGCCTGCACAGCCCACCCGTGCGGTGAGATTCGTGCTGCTAAATGACCCACGCTCTCCCAGAGCCTCAGAAGATGGCCTCGTACAGATGGCTTCTTTGTAGAAATAATTTAGGATGCGGACTGACTTGGTCAGGGTTGGCCCTAAATCTGCTTAGTGACATTCTCACTATGATAAAAGCCATGAGAAGACTCAAAGTTTATAAGATGGATTCATCAAGGCAGAGATTTCAGTGACACACCTCCAAGCCATGGAATGTTGGTGACAGTTAGCAACAGAAGCTTAGAGAAAGAAAGAAAGGAAGGAAGGAAGAGAGAGAAAAGAAGAACAGAATGCTTTCTTCCTTGGCGATTTCCAAAATGAGCCGCCCCTCTGCCAGCGTGTTGATTTCCACGTTCAGGTCTCAAACATGGGAGAAAACACATCTTTATTGTTGTGACGACTATCCTAGACCAATCTAGGAAAACCAGTAGAGGGCTCCGGGTGCCCATGTAAATTCATGACCTGCCTCCCTGGTTCTACAGTTAAAATCTCAGTACCTTCTTTAATCATTGCTTTCTCATCCACTGTCCCTGAACTGATGTGCCCCCTTGTTCTCACTCTGGCTCCCGTGTTTTTAGTCCTCTTACTGAACCTGTTTCATGTTGCTGTTCGTGCTATGAAACCGTGGCCTTAACCTGCCAGGGATCTCCTCCTGGCTTGCACACCTTTGCCCCTCATTTTTGCTTTCACTGAGACCCTCTAGACATGGATGTTCCTTATTGGTTCAGATCGTCTGCTGTTCATTTCAGTTTTTGTTTGTTTCTTGAGACCGAGTCCAGGCTATATTTTTAATTTCAGGATAGCAGAGGACAGCTATGAAATCTTGAGCCTGCTGTTTCTACCTCCCAAGTGCTAGGATGACCAGGGTGTGCCACTACCTTGGCCAGATGCTACTCTTACAAAAGACTGTCATGGTTTCCGTCTAAATCTGACTACACTATTGACAGATGAGTCTCTCCCTCTCAGCTCCAAGTTCAATCGGTAAATAGAAATATGGTGTCTGAAGCCACACTAAGAGCGGTAGGGTGTCCACAGTTCTTATCTGAATGCTTGTCGGTCAAGCCTTCCCCCTGCAGTTTAGTAAATCACGTCATATTAAGGCCAATATACAACGAGAAAACCCAAGTGAGCCAGTGTGAAGAGGCCCAGAGATAAGCGTAAAACACGGAGATTGATCCAGGACATTCCTGTGGTTGGGAGTAAGACCACATCGGCTGTATGGAAAACCGGTACCATACACTTAGATGATTCTTCCCGGATCTCTGACTTAACATGAAGCTTGAAGCTGAAAGGTAACTTTAGAACAGTAAGATTTACTTTGATACTTTGTGTTGCAACAATCAATCGGAATATTCTCCCTTTTCTACAGCAACCATGCTGTTACTTGTAACTTTAGAAAGCACACTTCCTCATTGACTGGGGGGGAGGGGTGGCCACACTGCCTCATTCTACCTGCTACCTCTTCCTCCAGGCAAGCTTTGCCAAGCCACCCTCAACCGCCCTGTCTTCTTTCTCCTACCCACCATAGCTCCCCAAGGAAGGAAAATGCAAAACTGCTTTTTTATTTTAAAACTTGCCAGATAACGCAATTGCTGGGCATAGACATCTCTGTCCCTAAACTTACCAGTTATCCAGTATCAGCCATCCGCTGGTGGCCGAGGCTGCCAGTTCTGGTCGCCCCAGGACCTTACATGGTCTTTGAGTCCTTCTCATTCCAAAGCCTGGCCGGAAGAGCTCCCTCCTCCCTGTGCCTGTTCTTCCTCCCCTGGAATCCGGAAGTCCCACCTTCTTCATTTTGCCCATCAATTGACTTCCGCCTTCTTTATTGACCAAGTCAAGATCCAATTAGGGAAACAACACCTCTACACCATGCCAATTCCGTGTGCTTCCAGGTTCTACTGTATCAGTCATGGGTTTTGCCAAGTCCCTAGACTCTACAGGTGGAGAAGACCTACTTGTAAGCCTAGTCCTTGAAGGTGAGGTGATGCGGCAGTTGGCCAGATCCTTCTCACTGATGTCCATAGGTTAGGTCTAGCTAAGATTGGATTGAGCATTCCAGTGAGGAATTCCTGCCCAGTGAAGTCGGTTCTCTCATCTTTAGACTGCATTTTAGAGGGTGCATAAAGAAATAACGTCTCCCTGATGGTATTTATTACAAGTATGAACCCACAAAAAACCATTTGCACTAAGAAATGACACCAGGATTCCTGTGCTGCTACATCCTAGAAAATGACACATTCATCCTGTTAAATACTACTCAGTTTTGGTACACCCCGTGAGACATGTACCCACCACTGTCTTACTGGCCTTGAAGACATCACAGAGGTGAGGCCAACGTGGAAGGCAGCCAGCCCACAACACTGAAACCGGCCGTTGCTTCCATTGTATGTTCATGGTCTTTTTCAACCCTAGCCCTCTAAGCGCTCGGTAATTACCGTTCCTAATACACAACCCAGCATGAATTCTAATTGTACAGCGGGAATTATGACTGCCCGCTATGCTGGATTGTAGTGCTAAGACTGTGCCCGTGACACAAATTCAGTGTCGTTTTATAACCGAGTCCAGCCCTTATGTCTCCAGAATCCTGCATGAAAGCATCCTATAGCATTTGTGCCAAATCTGAACAGCACTACCTCCCCCGCCCCCATTAACAACAGGCTACCCTATGCAGCAATACTCCCCCCATACCTGCTATAATCCATCATGGGTGTGTCTGTCTACAACTTCCCCATGACGACAGCAGCTTGCTGAGGGCAGTGCCAAGAGCTTCCCTGTATCTTCGTTCCCCCAGGAACCTAGGACCAAGCTCCAACTCCTCCAAACCATCTCATATCCGGGCAGCATTCAATATGGAAAATGAGGCAGAGCTCATAAATTAGATCTTGATGGGCGCTAGCTACAGTTCCATCTGCCAGGGTCTGGTTTCACCTTCTCTTTAAGATTTATTTATGTATTTCATGTGAGTACACTGCTGCTGTCTTCAGACACACCAGAAGAGGGCATCAGATTCCATTACAGATGTTTGTGAGCCACCCTGTGGTTGCTGGGAATTGAACTCAGGACCTCTGGAAGAGCAGTTGGTGCTCTTAACTGCTGAGCCGTCTCTCCGGCCCCCTGGTTTTCTTTTAGAAATGTGAGCGAGGCTGAAGTAAACTGCTAACTACCCTGGGTCCTTCCTCTTAATGTCAGGATTTGGAGTGTGTGTGTGTGTGTGTGTGTGTGTAAAATATATATTCCGCCCCCAGATATTACTTTATCTCTAAACTCAGGTGTCACCCAACCTCAAGTCTAACTACTATATAATTACAGAAATTAGAATGTCTCACTTCTTGTGCTTAACATCTGTGTCTCATAGTTCATCTCCAGAACAAAGCCGGAGTGTTTGATCCTGTGTTCAGTGGGTAGAAACGTATCTCTTCAATATCCGTTAAGAATTGTCTGCACATCATGAACAACATGACCACAATTCTCAGAATGCCACATTATCCAACTGCATTTCTTTTTGCATTTAGGAATTGATCTAAAAGATAGACCTACATAATGCAAATACAAGATGGTTGCACATTTCTGTTAGCAGAAATCAGCAGTGGGTGTCCATTAGTACATGATAAGCAAAGAATTGGGGTCCATTCGTGCCCTGGGTTTTCCAGTCGGGGAAACAGGGACCGTCTGTGCTTCTGACATCCAGGGAGCAAACCCGGGACCACGGTATGCTTTGGAAAAGGATCGTTCTGGAAGAGAACAGAGCAGGACACTCTGGGATGCAGTACTATCTGTGTCTTCTGAGTGGTACCCATGTGGTCCTGTCTCCAAAAACAGTCACTTAGCCTTGAGTAAATAAGGACCTGGGGACACACGGTTCTCAGAAATCAAAGGTGCCTTGTGCCTCTGGTGACAGTTACCCAGAGGAGTGACAAGCGATGGAGACAAGTAACCTGGCAGCTCACATGACTGCAGATGATGGCACTGTTTTTGCACCATGGCTACTCTCTATCTCTGGGGTTTAGGGGGGTGAGGGATGATTATCTGGCTGAGGTGAAGAGGTCCTGCTCTATGGCTCAGAAAGGCTCCCTGCTACCTGGGCCTGCTCCTCTTGACACAAGGATTTGGGGATTCTCTACAGCATCTTGGAGAAGAGAAAAATGTCCAACTTTAGGAAAAGATGAGAAAGGGGTACACTACCCCGCAGGACACAAATGCAGATGGCTAGGATGTGGACCCTTTTCTGTTCCCCAAGCTGCACCTCCGGGAAACAAGCCCCCTTTATTTCCCATCTCTGGTCCCTCTTTCTCTCACTTTGAGGCACTTGGTGTCAGGACGCCACACTAAGGAGTCTCTACCTCAGCAGTTCTGTCTGCAGTTACACCAGCTGCAGGAGAGGTCCCTAGGCAGATGATTTGGGTGTCATAGTTCAAAGAACATTGTCACTGGAGAGTGAAGATGGGCTTTAGGGCTCAGAAAGGTAAGCCAGCTGCCATCCAGGAAAGGTTGGCCCTGGCTCACGGATACAGCACAGAGGTCAGGATACTGGCAGGGTGTGTTCAAAGCATACAAGGAGGAGACAGTAAAGTTCTAGAAGGGCCCATCGTGGGAACAGGCTCATGGCCTGGTGAACGTAAAGCTAAGCCCGAGGAAACCGGAGCTGTGAGTTCCCTGCAGGCATGAGGTTAAGCCTTTGGAAAGGAGAGATGAGAGATGACACTACAGGTCTCCATGCTGGGTCAAAGCCACAGGCCATAGGGACAGCGAAAAAATGTGTAAGTCGTCTTACTGCCTTGGTGGTACCGTCAAAACGGTAAGAAAAACATGAATTGCGCAAAGGCCCAGAAGGTGTGTGTAAGAGCCTTCACAGACAAGATGAAGTGTGAGTCTATGCATGTGGTCGGTACAGGCCACTAGGAAATGGAAATGGAATCCAAATTCCCCATGGCAGCTTCTGAATCTCTTCTTTTGTTGATTTCACTGAGAAGGAAGAGGAAGGAGACGTGCAGTTTTGTCTGGTGGTTGTGGTTCGTCAACTCAAGGAGCCAAGTGTTCTAGTTATCGCTAATTGTAAAGTTGACAGTCTAAAGTCACCTTAGGAGGAGTCTCTATTGAGGGATTGCCCGGATCAGATTGGCTGGGCGTGGAGGTGCGGTCTTTTGGTTACTGAAGTAGAGGGATTACCCCCTGTGGGTAGCACAATTCCCTAGGCAGTTGATCTTGGGCTTTATAAGAAAACTAGCTGGGTATTGAGTTCCTCCCCTAGCTTCACTCAATGATGAACTGTAAGCCTGTAAGCTGAATTCAACCAATTAATTTCCCAAGTTGCTTTGGGTCCTGGTGTTTACCATCACCACAGAGAGGAAACATTCTGTTGTCTTGATGATGTGATTCAATAGCCAGCTGTAGGCTGTTGCCAGAAAGGTAACAATATGGAAATCGTTTGACTCTGGAAAACCAAGTTGGTGGCTGTCTGCATTAAGTGGCTGTGGATGATGATGTGCTCAGGAGATGCAGACAAACGGACAGATTGATTTGGCATTAAATTAACTCTTTGCAGTTTTAGTATAATTTTGACATGAGGAGACAAACGTCTGAGCCTAGATGTTTAGGGATCCTGGAGCTGTGTCTTGGACCCTAAAACTGCTCCCTAGAGTAGCACTCCTGATGTCTTCTTTCAGTGGAATTGTCAAAGCTGTAAAGCAGGGAGTGGTGGGGCATGTTTGTGATCCCAGCACTTACTTAGGTGGCAGAGGCAGGAGGATTATTGTGAATGTAAGGCTGTTCTGTTAGACACAAAGAACTTGAGGACAGCCCAGACTAGCGAGTGTTCACCAAATGTTTCACTTAATTTATGTTCACTTTATTCTCATGGTCTCGTTAGGTCTCTGCAGTGCTGGGTTTTTACACACACACACACACACACACACACACACACACACACACACAACCTTCTGGCTCTACACAGTTTCTGTGTACTCAACATTCTTTTAGAAAATTCTGACATCCTGTTCCCATGAGACTTTGAAGTGCTCTTAGTAAATATCACACACTAAAAGGGTCACTTCAGACCCTTACCTCAATGTTTTTTAGGGCTTCACTTCAATTTAAAAAAGAAGTCAGCTAAGAAACCCTCAAAGGCTGTGGGAAATGCCAAGAGTGTGAATTTTTATAATATGCAGTGTCACTGCCTCTTACACACACACACACACACACACACACACACACACGCACACACACAAACATGGGGGGGAGCAGAAAATAAGTCAATTTTTCTATGTAAGACAGACTTTCACACATCGACTTTCTGAAGCCTTTCCTGACTGCACTAATATAAAGAAAGTACTTTGATGGTGGCTTCAGGGCCGTTATGGAATTGGCTCCATGAGGACAATTTCTAAAGGAAAACAAACAGGAAAGGCTCAAAACTCCACAACTCTTCATGAGCGCGGGCTTCGCTGGCCTCCTGAAGAAGGGAAATGGTAAGTGGGGGTCTTTAATATCCGTCTGTGCTTAGATCTTCAGATGGTCTGAGAGTGTGACCTTTGCCGGGACACGGGGCAACAAGGATGCATGGCGTTGGTGGGCCGAGGTTAGGGCCCTGGCCTGCTGTATGAAGAGCTCTCGGTGGTGCGGTGTGAACTGAGTAGTGGCCGTAGGGAGAATGCCGTGTTGCTGAGCGCTGGTTTGTGCCGAAGCAGCTGCAGTGGGCTGCCATGGCGGGGTCCGGGTGAGAGTCCTACGGGGGTCCGGAGAACAGGATTGCCAAGGGCACCTATGGAGCCCGGGGCTGGTGTGTGTGTGTAAGGACAACCTCTCTGCTTTTTGGCCAGGAGTGTGAGAGGAGCCCTCTGTGAGAAAAAAAGAACATAAAGTAGATAAACATGAGGAAAACTCATTTATTTAATTTTGACCCAAACTGGGGACACAGCATCTTTAAGACTAATAAAAAAGATTTTACAAAAGCCAGGGGATGAGGGTTTGGCCAAGAGTTCAGCGCCCCCAGCAGATCTGAGAGGGGAGCCTTTTTGTCAGGCTGCCAGGGACCAGGGATTTTGACAATTTTCTGTTGCCCATACAGGTTTTCCTGTAGGGAAACACGTAAGGGTTTTTTCCCAGCATAAGGGCATTTTGACAGTCAGAAGCCAAAGAACACCACTAAATCACATCACACAACAAACCACACATAAGAGATTTATTGGGGAGAAACCCAGAATGGTGTCTGCCTCAGAATGAAAAGAGAGACATCCCAGGGCCGGACAGACAGGCTTTTCTAAGATCTTTGAAACATGTGCAGTGAGCTCATTGAACTGTTGTTTGGCCATTAACACTGAGTCACGAGGGTCAGGATTTCTAAGTATCAGAGTTTAAGGTCAGGTCACATACAGGGGGATTTTCCACTGACCTACATCCTAACCTTTTTTTGTTTACTATTGGTAACTAATTAGGGGTCAGGAAAGAGGGAGATATCATCGGTAAACTACTTCCTGCTGCATGGGGGTGAATCCGTAGAGGCAAGCTTCATCTTCACCATCAGGGTGTAAACAGGAGTCTCAGGCCTCCAGTTCTGTAGCCAGGGCCTGGTAATATTTTTGGAGATCTGTCTGGAGCTCTTGGATCCTATCTGTTACAACGTCCAATTGGTTGATAAAGAAGCATCACCCCTCCGTGAGGAAAGCTTACCTTTCTCCGACATTAGGAGATCTAGTTCTTGCCAATTGTCTTTAATTGGTTTAAGTAGAAACAAGAATTTTTTTTCTTAAAGCCATACAGTAAGCTGCTTGTCTTGTAGAAAGCAGGTCAAATGCCCTATCATGTTGTAAAACTATTCAAGCTACTGAATCTACCTGTTGATAGGTTTGGGTCTAGTTTGTTTTCACAGGTACCTTTCCTGGTACTCGGGCAGGTGCTAGAGGTAGTTATTTTGTCTCTCTCTGCCAGGGAGTTTGCTTTTGACTTAACACTTCAGCCTTTGTAGAAAACGAGGGGGGGGGGGGCTCTCTTCTGCAACCTAATTTCTGCAATCCTGCTGAAATTAGGATGTCATTGTCAGGGTCCAGGAAAGATGGAATGCTGGTAAAAGATCTGGAGGGGACCCAGCTAATGGGACAGCCATCAGAAGCATCTGGTTGAGGACCCAGCTGAAGAGGTGGGGAGCGTTCACATCAGCTGCACTGGTTCATACCAGCTTTCAGCAAGGCCAGGGCTCACAGCCATTTGGAGCAGTTTGTAGCTCCCAGCGGATTCCTGGATGGTGCCTATCAGCTGAGTGGAAATCTGCTGAAACGGATACAGACTGGGGACAGAAGTTAAAGTTCAGAAACTTAAGGGAAAAATCTTACATTTGGAACTTCCAGGCCCATAGTCCCAGTAGCCGAGGGAGGGGGAAAGTCCCAAGACCAGGGAGAGAGAGATTACACATTCAGGAATAGGCAGATGGGGAAATTTAGGCTGTAATTAGCTGGAGTCTGTGTAAATGAAACTCTTTGTTTATCATATCTCCTGAATGATAAACACAGATACCTAGTATTATTATTAATAAGCGGCAAGCCTAAGCTATTCTAACTCTCTAAGGTACTTATCTCCCACCCACTGGTACTGTGTTACCTACATCTTGAGTCTGGGTCTGTCTGTGTGTGTCCTCATCTATCGAAACTCATGGTGAATCCATGGTTTACCTGCTCATCATGACTCCTCCTAGATCCTCTGCCTCAGGGCCACCTCTTCCCTTCGTCCTCTCCTCTTTCTCGCTGGTCTCCTTTAGCTGGGGTCAGAGATCCAGCCTTCCCTCCTCCTCTGCCCAGACACAGGTTGAATCAGCTCTTCATTGACTAGTCAGAAGGTGAATATTTATGTAACACTGAGACTAAAGATGCTTGACCGTGCTATTGGTCTAGACTGTAGTCAGGTGTCTGAGCATAGAAATTAGTCTCTGAACACACATAGTGCACAGGACCATCACCCAACAAGGCCGTTTGACCTGTAAGAAATGGAGCCAAATTTTATGACTCCCTGGACTTTCTGAAGCTTATACGAATTGTTTGTTTATAAAAAGAGATAAAGGTTTTTGATGTATTATCGTTACCACTGTTTGTACAGAAATTTACACTGTAGAAAAAAAAGAGCTAATAGATGTCCTGCCTTCAAGTCATAGCGGAAGCTGTAGGTTAAAAGCATGAAGTTTTTTGGTTTTTGTTTTTTGTTTTTTTTTTTTCAGAGAGCTAAACACAGAAGCTTTAGATGAAAAAGTATGAACTTTTTTTCCTCCATCTAGAGAGCTGAACACGCAAATTTGGTAGAGATTTTTTTTTTCAGCATGTCTTAATCAGGGTTTCTATTCCTGCACAAACATCATGACCAAGAAGCAAGTTGGGGAGGAAAGGGTTTATTCAGCTTACACTTCCACATTGCTGTTCATCAGCAAAGGAAGTCAGAACTGGAACCCAAGCAGGTCAGGAAGCAGGAGCTGATGCAGAGGCCATGGAGGGATGTCACTGGCTTACTTCCCCTGGCTTGCTCAGCCTGCTTTCTTATAGAACCCAGTTCTACCAGCCCAGGGATGGCTCCACCCACAATGGGCTGGGCCAGGGATGGCACCACCCACAATGGGCGGGGCCCTCCCCCCCTTGATCACTAGTTGAGAAAATGCCTTACAGCTGGATCTCATAGAGGCATTTCCTCAACTGAGGCTCCTTTCTCTGTGATAACTCCAGCTTGTGTCAAGTTGACACAAAACCATCCAGTACAACAACCAAAGGTAATTTGCAATCTTGAGCTCGTGACTGGTGGAAGTATTCAGTGGGGGGTTTGACTGCCAGCTTTGCTGAGGTGTACGGTAAAATGCCCTGTGTGCATAAGTACTGCCTGGATTCCTCCCCTGGGGAAGCGCCAACAATGTCTAGCCCATCTTTTTAGGGTCCCAACAACAAAGCAGAAGTACAGCTCCACCGGTGTTCAACCTCGGCAACCGATGAGTTCCTTAGGCTTAGTTAGAGAGCATGAGCAAGAGACCACACTCTTTACACTTTGACACACCACAGGAGCCGTGGGGCCAAAAGCAGTCACACTCGAGTGTGTTATGGAGGGCCAGCTCTTGGTTACTGAATAGAGTTCTCTCTTCAGTTAACTCCTTCCGCAGCCAGAAACACCCTCCACCCTACTCCCATCCATATGCAATTAAAGAAAAATTGCAAACAATTGACTAGGAGGGTGGCGGGACCCAGCAGCGCAGACACACACACCACACAGCTCCATCCCTTCTATCAGTCCTGACACCGCTTAGACTTGGACAGTCCAAGGTCCAATAACCAAAACCTACTCTTATAGGACGACAGGATCTGCTCTTTGGCCCTAAAGCTCTGGTCACACTCTTGTAGTCTGTTCTCGGAGGGAAGAACAAGAGCGTATGTGGAACTGGGCATGGTGGCACGTGCCTATGATCCAAACACTTGGTATGGAAATAGTCCAGGCCAGCCAGGGCTAGCGTGGGTTAGCCCTGGAGACACTTTCACCATATCTCAGTTTATTCTCATACTTCCCATTGGGAGTAACAATATTCATTCCGTTGTTACTAACCATCAATACTAACCAAAAGATGGACTTAGGTCAGAGCCATTTCCTGAAATGTCCCAGCCGAGAATGGCCTCTAGCCACGTGTTGCAGGAGTTTATAACAAACCTATAGGCCACACTGTGCTTTGCCACGAGGTGGTTGATACTTTCCAAGAACTACAGTTCCCAGCATTCCAGGAAGTTACCGGTCCCTGGGTAGGTGGGGCTTACAGGTTAATTTTTGGTGTTACAGATGTTGTTACAAGAAGGCTCATTTCAGACCTTTGATGTTCCAGATGGCTTCACTTCCCATTTCCCAATAACCCTCCCTAGCTTACAAGTTTTAGAAAACTAGAAGAAAACAACGTCTTAGGTCCGGGTGAAAACACGGAGAAAACTTTTAGGAAGACGCAATGTATCTGTCTCTTAAATGCGTGTCTACCCAGGGAGCTTCAGACTTTTAGTCTGTGACATTCCACATGGCCCATGGATGTACGTGGCCATCACGAACTCTGATGATGAGTTCTGCATAATTGAAATATGGGCATAGACTTGACAATGTAGGGGTGGGGAGTGAGGGTGGGGGGCGGCAGAGAGTAAACCCCTGCAACTATTTGCAAAGAGTAATTTCACACGCCGTGGTGGGCATGCGCCATACAACCTTTGTGCTTGCGAGCAATGGGGGACTACGGGCCATACCGACTTCCGCCGGAAACGTGGCGGAAGTTTTTTTTTTTTTTTTTTTAAGCCAGAAGTGTCCTAGAGCGTCGACTTCCGCCTAGCTCCTCACGTGGTTGGTTGTTATCGTTACCAGGACGCCGTGGGAGTTTGGATTCGGAACGCTGGGGAATCCTGAGCGTCCGCCGGGCGCGCGGCGTGCAGAGCTCTCCGAAGTGCGGGCTGAGGATGCTGTGCTGCCGAGCGCTGGTTTGTGTTGAGTGATGACCGAGGCAGCTGCAGGGGGATGTCGTGGTTGAGCTGGGGTGGGCGTCCTGTGGGAGTCCGGAGAGCAGGGTCGCCGAGGGTGGCGATGGAGCCGGCTCCAGTGGGTCTGGGGCTGGTGAGTCTGAGGGCAACCGCGCTGCTTGCAGGACGGGGGGTGTTTCCACGGTCCGTGACTGGCTGGAGTCCGGATCAGACACGGGCACGCGAGAGGCGAAAAAGTGAATAAAGATGCTGTTGCAGCGTCCAGAGTTTAAACGGTGTCAGAACTGATAAAAGGGATGGAACAGTCTGCAAGCTCGTGGCTGTGGGCCTCGAGCCCGCAGGAGCTGGGAGAGGAGCCTTCGTTCAAATGCTGGGCATCCGGGCCATTGTCCTAATATTTCCCATAGGGGAGCTGGTGTTGAGAAAGAAAACATTGAAATTTACTAATTACCGTGGTGACTATTTGGGTCCTTGCAGGTGTGTGGGTGAGTCTGTGATGGCCTTGGGACCCTTTTGGACGTGGCCAGGATCTGTGGTCAGCAGTTAAAGCGGGGTGGTGCTGTAAACAAGTTTTAGGGCCAGTGCAGCCCAGATAGTTTGGCCATGATCCAGTTCTCCTATAGAGAAGACTAGCTAGTCATGGTGGAAAGCCGAAAGAGGAGGGCAGTTCATCCTCACCCGGCCGTACCTAGCACCCTGGCCTCCACGTTCCGGGATCCTGCTGGTACCACCTCCTAGAGTAAAAGGGAGGAGCCACCGCACCCTGCCAGAGAGCTTTGTTATGTAAACCTCTTGACCTGCGGTCCTAAATCCCTGAGTCTATAGACTGACTGGGGCCACAGTTAATCACTCCTCTGCCCCAAGTGGCTAATTTGAATTTCCTCTAAGCAGAAGTCTGGGTTAAGACTTGGCAGAGGCCCTCCTGCTTCTGCCTCCTGAATGCTATGTTACAGGAATGTGTGTGCGGTGTAACTTGAAGTTCCCAGATAATTTAATTTAATTTTATTTTCTTAATTGGCCGAGTAATCAGGGCACAGGATCTTATAGGATTTTATCCACCCGATTTCATTCTTCTGTGCCACCCCCCCCCCCCCCCCCCCCCCCCCCCCCCCGTCTCACCTCTACATCTCACCTCCTGTTTATTTTAAAGCTAGCAGATGTGTGTATGGGCAAACATGGCGGTTAGCCATTTTCTGCTCTGAGTATTTCAGGGGTTGTTCTGTGGGGGGGACGGGTGTGGAATGGGGGATGGATAGCAGACATGAGCGGTGGTCTACTTAATTCTGCCTGTAGCTGGGGCCAAGCTGATTCAAGTTGTCTTTAGGGAAAGATACTGTGGCTCTAAGTAACCAAAACTTAATGTACTGTCTTTGCCTGGGTGCCTTTTGAGAACACACAGAGCGCTCAGGCCATTTGAGTTTCTGTAAGTATCTTTCACAGCAGAGAGAGAAGATGGGGCCCTAGGATAAAGGTCTCTCTCAAGCTTTCCCTCCTAAGTCACCATAATTGTCTCTGTACTCTTCCTCAAGATAATGGGAAGGTGCATTGTTCTCTGCACTTGCTCTTGGTGATCTTGAGTCTGATTTGGGAACAGCTGGTGGCCTCCTTTGTCCCTTTGAAAACCAGGTACAGGAATGCTAATGACATACAGTTAAGAGTACGGGGTGAAAGTTTAGTAAAATTGAGTTGACACTTGCCCATGAATGCGGGTGCATGTGACAGCCCAGGGCTTCAGATCCTCCTGAGATTAATTGCACGTGGTTGTGAGCAACTGATGGGTGCTCAGTGGTTTGAGTATTCAGGCTTTTTTTGTTGTTGTTTGTTTTAAATATACTTTATATAGTACACTGTTGCTGTCTTCAGACACACCAGAAGAGGGCAGCGGATACCCCTGAACAGACGGTTGTGAGCCACCATGTGGTTGCCGGGAATCGAACTCACAACCTCTGGAAGAGCAGCCGGTGCTCCTAACCACCGGGCTATCTCTCCAGCCGCCATGCCAGGCCTCCTCATGCTGTTTTACCAAGTCTGAGTCTCTCAAAGCAATGAAGGTCACCCTGTAACCCTGAGCCTCAGGAACCCCACACCACTCTAGACAAGCGTATTGTAGCTCAATGCTGTCAGCCTACATAATTTTAGTGGAGAAATTTTGTCCTTATTTTAGTGGAGAGATTCTGTCCTTTTTTTTTAAGTGGAGAAATTGGGTGAGACTCAGATTACTATATATAGCAGGATATTTATTATATACTTCTTTATGCCTTAACATAAAATGCGAAGTCAGTATTTTTGTGGGAAGTTTAATAGTACCACCGGGTGTATCTTTCAGTGACTTTGTTGTTACAGAGGTTGGTGTCCTTTGAGGATGTGACTGTGGACTTCAGCCAGGAGGAGTGGCCGCGTCTGGACTCCGCCCAGCGACGCCTGTACCAGGAGGTGATGCTGGAGATCTACAGCCACCTCCTGTCAGTGGGTGAGCGCGGCTGGCCGGGGGTCCAGGGTGGGCCTCATATTCTTTTTGCAGAACTTGGCAGACTGTCGGAAGTCTGTGGTGATTTTTTTTGCTTGTCCTTGTTCACTGCTGTTGGGCACCTTTTAAATTTTGTACAGCACTTGACATGGTCTTGTGGACTTAGCCCAGGCGGCATTTATTAGCTATCCTCGGAGGCCCGAGAAGAAGGATGCGCACAAATCCAGTGTCCTTCCAATCCATAGGGTATCCCGGGCCAGAGGTTGTCCTCGAGATGAAGAGAGCAAAGGATGAGCAGATGGGGAACGTTGATTTCCCACGTCAGAGGTGTGGTCAAGGTGAATGACTGTTACCAGCTGGAGGTGGGTCGCTGAGAGGTGTGATCGACCTACTGACCTAGTATATATATACACTGTAGCTGTCCTCAGACACACCAGCAGAGGGCATCAGATCCCATTACAGATGGTTGTGAGCCACCATGTGGTTGCTGGGATTTGAACTCAGGACCTCTGGAAGAGCAGTCGGTGCTCTTTACCACTGAGCCATCTCTCCAGCCCCCATGACTGTTTCTTAATTCCACTGAAATCAGAACAAACCAATTCCCTAAATCCTTATTTAAACATATTTGGGTTCCACTTAGGGATGCATTTAATATTCTATTGACAGCTTTTCCTTCAGCAAACATGCCTGTTTTCTTTCCCTTCTTCCTGATGATTCGATGCAAATATCCAATGATTTTGTATCATGTGGGATCCATCGGTACTTCCAGCGTCCCTGTGTGACCAGCTTGTAACTCGAATGTCCCTGAGTCACAATGGCGGGTCTCTGTTCATGTCTGCCGGCCTTCCCCATTGCATGTGCTCTGCATGGCTGTCTTCCCGGTTGTTGCTGCTGTCGATTCGTCAGAGTTAAGCCCATGAACAGCGGTTTCGGCAAATAAAGAATGACACGTGTTCAGCTTCTAAAGATAAGCAGAAAATACTGTTTTCTCCTGTTTCGGAAGAGTTTTTCAGTGTCTTCTTAAGTAAATGGAAGGAAACGGGTTGTGGCGGACTGTGGCACACAGTGTGGCTCACAGTGTGGTGCACAGTGTAGTGGACAGTGTGGTGTGCACAGTGTGGTGGACAGTGTGGCGGACAGTGTGGCACACAGTGTGGTGCTAGTTCATAACTATAATTTTGTTGCTACTGTGAATTATAATATAAATGTATGATGTGAAAGTGTCCTTTGTCACCTCCAGCCCCCGCAAGGGGTTGCAACGCACACGGGTTGAGAAGCAGTGAGCTAGAGGGTATGAGCTTAAGAGTTAGGACAGCATTTTTACATTGATGTTGTTGAGCTTTATTGGAGTTATACGTATGAGGGTTTCCCTCATGGATGCCTGTGTACCCCATGTGAGCCTGGGGCTTACAGAGCCATAAGAGGGGGTCGAATCCCCTGGAGTTGGAGCTACAGATGGGTGTAGTGGTCATGTGGGTGCTGGGGTGATGTAAGATGACACCCAACCTCTGGCCCGCACATGTGTGTAAACATGAACACAGACACAGTGAGTAGACAAGTAAGATACAAATAAAAAAGAAAAGAAAAGAAAACTTGGGAGTGTGTAAAGATTCAGAAGCCAGTTAATCCTAACAAGCAGAGGGACAATAAAAATGGAAATGCAACGAAACTGGAGGGAAAATGGCTTGCATCCCTTTCTTTTGACTTTGGCTGACGCTGACTGTGCCCAGAGATGGCCTTGTCTGTTCCCTCCCCTTCTTCCTTGTCCTTCTGTATTTATAGCGCTAGACCTCTGGCATAAATTGGCCCTCTTTCACCAAACTCAGTCTCCCACCAAACTGTGTAAGCGATCTTGGCCACACTGACTGAGGCTTCAGTCTCCTCATGAGGAAAGCAAGGAGCATCGGTGTAGACGCACTGCGGGATGGCGGTGTGGATGCAGTGAGCTTACGTTTCCACTGGGGACGGAGTTGCTGCATTACATAAGTTTTCAGCCTAGTACAAGGGCCATGAGAGTGTCTCTCACCACCGTCACCGTCAGAATCATTCCTGCCTGACGCAGATTTCTCTGTGCTCAGACTCTGGTTCCTCCCCTGCTTGCTCACCAGGTCTGTCCCTTCCTGTCTTTTCTCAGCAGGAGAGGCAGAGCATGCCTCAGCACGGCAAACTTGTGTGAGAGCTGCACTTCCAGATGACACATCAGGAGTAATCACTGGACGTGGTTCATTCTGCTCCGTTATCGAGGAACCAAGGCAGGGTGGTAACCCCAAGAAGACAGATCAGCAACACCAGATCCCACCCTTGAGTCCTGGTGCTTCCCGGGGCCGGAAGACACTCGTCACAGACAATTGCGACGGACCTGAAGCGCCTGGGGGACCCGTTCCTTTCGGCCCCCACCTCATTTCTACACAGAAGAGATCTCAGAGATGTCGCCCGTGCGAAAAGCCGTTGCAGCCCAACCTGGAAGCAGACGGTGATCGTCAGAGCAGCGCAGCAGAGCAGCCTGGTGACAGTGTTGACTCTTGTCAGTTCTCCACACAAGGCCTTCCCAGTGTTCTGCGTACAGTTCACAACACGGGAGGGAGAGCGTCCAGAAGCCACCGGTACTCAAATGTTCTCAGCCCTGAGCACCTACCTACGCACCACGGAATCCTTCCTCGGGACAAACCAGCTGAGTATCCCAAATATGAGAAGGTCCTCACGGCCAGGTCAGCCTTGTGTCAGCAGCAACCAGCCAACCCTCTAGAGACCCATTTTATTTGCCACACATGTGGGAAGTCCTTCCTTCCGAAATCTGAGTTGAGTTTTCACCCAGGAGCAAGCAGAGGAGAGGCGCGTCATGAATGCCCTGGCTGTCTGAAACCACCGACCGGTACGTCCAGCCCGCAGGCACATCAGGAGACTCACACGAAGGAGAAACCTTACAGATGCCCTGACTGTGGGAAGTCATTCCGTTGCACATCCCACCTAAAGGCTCATCTCCGGACGCACACGGGCGAGAGGCCGTATGTGTGCCCCGACTGCGGGAAGGCCTTCAGCCAAAAGTCAGGCCTCACCGTGCACCAGAGAATTCACACCGGGGAGAAGCCTTACACATGCGGCCACTGCGGAAAGTTGTTTGTCTATGCGTCAGAGCTGAGCAAGCACACTCGGTTTCACACGGGGGAGAAGCCGTATGAGTGCGGAGACTGCGGGAAACTATTCAGTAACAAATCCCACCTGCTCGTGCATTGTCGAGTTCACACCGGCGAGAAGCCTTACACGTGCTGTGCCTGCGGGAAGTCGTTCAGGAGAAAGTGCCACCTTACGGTGCATAACCGAATACACACCGGGGAGAAGCCTTACGTGTGCCCTGACTGTGGGAAGGCCTTCAGCCACACCTCAGCTTTCAGGACGCATCAGCGAGTTCACACTGGTGAGAAGCCTTACATATGCAGCGACTGCGGGAAAGCCATGTCGTCTAAAGCCAATCTCAAAGACCATCAGCGAATCCACACAGGCGAGAAACCATATGTGTGCGCTGAATGTGGGAAGGCCTTCTGCGGCAGGTCTACCTTACAAGCGCATCGCAGGACTCACAGTAGCGAGAGGCCGTTTGTCTGTCATAGATGTGGGAAGGGCTTCCTGCGCAAGTCCCGGTTACTGTCTCACCAACAAACTCACACTCCTTAGGAGCGCTGTGCATGGGTGTGTGTGTGCGTGTGTGTGTGTCTGTGTGTGTGTGTGCGCGTGTGTGTGTGCGTGTGTGTGTGTGTGTGTGTGTGTGTGTCTGTGTGTGTGTGCAGTTGTTTGGTCATACCTATCAGCTGAAGGAGTGTCATCATCATAATCGAAAGCTGTCAACAGCTGACGGCTCGTCTTTCATTCTGTGCAGAGAAACCTCAGGTGGGTTTTGAATGCGGAAGGTCCTTCAAACACACGTCAGATTTTGGTAGACCTGACACTGTAGGTGCTGATCACGTGGAAGGCTGTAGCACAAGGCCTGTTCCTTATCTGTGTTTGTGACTTAAATAAAGAGACCTTAATCGTGGCTGTGCATTGCTTATTCTAAACACATAGATTATTATCTCCGAGGAAAAGAATAGTCTGTAAGAAGTACAAATACCCACATCCATGCACTGCTGTTAGTGTGTGTGTGTCTGTGTGTGTGTGTGTGTGTGTGTGTCTGTGTGTGTGTGTAACATCTACCCCCTCTCAAGTATTCCACCAAAGCCCAGCTTCGGAATTGGTGAGTTTATTGGGCATGCATAAAGAACAGGAGTGAGGGAGCCTGGGTGACCCCGAGACAGCCACAGCCTCACCCCAGCATGGACGACGACTTGCCTATAACTGTATAGATGACGTCCCTTCAGTTAATCTACCATAGTCTACTTCAGCATCTTCCAAGACAGACTCGTTGGACAGGGAGGAGTATTTGAGAGACCAGCTGAGGGATTGATGGCCTTCCGAACCCCTCCCCCCCCCATGAGGGAACATTATAAAGAGACAACGTCCAACCTCGAGGTTGGTGGTAGGAAATCAAACTTGGGTCCTCTGCAAGAACACCAAGTTTCCCAACCACCCAACCATTTTTTTTTAAGTTGTGATATTTGTTTTCTTGATGTTCATATTTTAAAAAGTTCTTTGTATAGTCTAGATACTAATCCTCTATTAGATGTATACTTGGTAAAGATTTTCCCCTGTTCTATAGGCTGCTGCTTTGTCCAAACAGCAGTGTCCTTTGCTGTACAGAAGCTTTTTAGCTTCAAAAAAGTCCCATTTATTGTTGGTTTAATGCCCCTGTGATCAGTGTCATGTTTAGGAAGTCCTGGGCCAGTGAGTTCACACCCATTCCCCACCCTCTCTCCAGGGTATTGATCCATTTAGGGTTTTGTGCAGGGTGATGGATATGGGCCTTTTCAGTTCTTCGACATGGATACAGTTACATCAGCACCATTTGTTGGAGATGGCTGTCTTTTCTCCAAAATGTATTTTCAGCTTGTCCAAAATCAGGTGTCTATACATTACATCTGTGTCTTGAGTTTGGTTCCATCGATCGATGTGTCTGTTTTCACACCAATACCATGCTGATTTTATTATAGTAGCTTAGCAGTATTAACTTGAAATATGGAATGGTGAGACCCCCCCAGCAGTTCTCTTAGTATTCGGGATTATTGCTTGTCCTGTGTGGTATTTGTTTTATTTTTGTTTTTCTGTGTTAATCATGTGAAGTTTCAGATATTCTTTTTTTAATCCTCTTTTTTTATTAGATACTCTGTATTTACGTTTGCAGATTTTTCTTTTTCTTTTTTTCTTTTTTTTTCAGTTTTTGTGAAGAATTTGTTGGAATTTTGATGGGGATTACGCTGAGTCTGTAGTTGCTTTTGGTAGGATGGCCATTTTCACAACATGAATCTTACTGATCCATGGGCATTAGCAATCTATCTTCTGATAATTTCTTTCTTCATGTCTTAAAGTTTTTTAGTAGTAGTGGTAATAGTATACGGGTGTTTGACTTGCTTGGTTAGTGTTAACCCAGCTTATTTGCTTGTTTGTTTGTGGTGATTGTGTTTCTCTGATTTCTTTCTCAAATACGTTTGTCCTTTGTATATAGGATGGCTACTAGGTTCTCTGTTAAAGCTTTCTGTACGTGTTTATCAGCTATAGAAGTTTGGGGTGGAGGGTTCAGGGTCTTTTATGTATGGTATCATATCATCTGCACGTAAGGCACAAAGGATGCTTTGACTTCTTCCTTTGCTATTTATGTCTCTTTGATCTTCAGTTGTCTTACAGTTCTGCCTAAAACTTGAAATACCATTTGAATAAATAGGGAGAGATTATGGGCATTGTCTTGTTCCTGATTCTGGTTGAAATGCCTTGAGTTTCTCTCCATTTAGGATGATATTGCCTGTGGACTTGCTGTCTTTTATATCCTCTGACTCTCGAGGACTTTATCAAGAAAGAACGTTGGATTTTTGTCAAAGGTATTTTCTGCACCTAAATGAGATGATTATGTGGGTTTTTTTTTTCTTAATCTGTTTATGTGGTGAGTTACATTTATTAATTTATGTATGTTGGCCAACCCTGCTTCTCTGGGATGAAACTAACTTGACCATGGTGTGTAATCTCTTTGACATGTTCTTGAGTTCATTTTACAAGCATTTCATTGAGAAGTTTTGCTTCTGTGTTCATAGGGGATATTAATCTATAATTTTCTTCTTTGTTGTTGTTGAGTCTTTGTGTGTTTTTGCTATGGAAAAATAGTGTCTTTGTGAAAAGAATTAATAAGTGTGCCTTCTTTAGTTTCTACTTTGCACTGTGTATCTTTAATGGATTAGGTCCAGAAGACAAAGACCCGGGGTCTGCAGTGTGGGTTTTCTTCAGGAGAGGCTGGGGACCCAAAGAGCATTCGAGAAGCTCTAATGAGCCAGAGTATATCCAGTGCTGAGTTTTACTAGAAGCATTAGAAATAGGTGAGTGTTCATGGTATTTAAAAAATGGCCTGTCGGTGTGGTACAGCGTCACATTTCTTTCATTTTACCATTCTCTGCCTTAGTTGTACTGAATAAAAAATTCCTTAATTCTGTTCTCCTGGTATCGCCAAGACACTTTCCTCGGAATAATCAGGACTAATGTTAGCGGGCGCGACTTCTCGGGAGAGCCTAACGGAGCTGGGCTGGGAGTGACCGAGGGTGGGTAGGTCTACGATGATGCGGTTGTCTGAACAGAGACCATCTGGAATCTTAAGTCTGGGGTTCCCTGCTGTACTTGGGCGTGGTCCCTGCTTGCCGAGTGCAGAGCTCTGAGTTGCAGCCTCAGGAGCTGAGCTGAGGTGGCCGAGGTGAGGATGCTGCGCTGCTGGGTGCTGGCTCCGAGTGATCGAGGCACCTGCAGGGGGTTGCAGTGGTTGAGCTGGGGCTGCAGTCCTGTGGGAGTCCGGTTGCTGAGGGCTGTGATGTGTGGAGCAACTGAAGTCCTTTATGTCTGGGGAGTGAGACCTCGCCGGGGAGGACTCGCTCTGGGACGAGTACTAGCCCACAGGAAAAAACAGCGTAAAGAAAACAGAAATGGAAAATTAGTTTATCCACAGTTTGTGCCAAAACCGAGAAGACAGTGCTTCTCTCTCTGTCTCTGTCTCTGTCTCTGTCTCAGTCTCTGTCTCTCTCTCTCTCTCTCTCTCTCTCTCTTTGGCTTATGCTTTTTGTATTTCACTATTTCAGAGGTAAAACTGTTGCCTCTGGGCCGGGCTTGGTGCTTTTGGGCAGGTGCTAGGGCTTCTGGGAGATTTCCAATCCCAGAATGCTCTTCTCTGGAGTGGAAGAGATGATTTTTTTTTTTTTTTTAAAAGAAGAGAATGTAGTCCCTACTTGTGTCCTTAGGACATGTGTATGAACCGGTGCTATCTTTTCCTTCTCACCCCGTGGTCCTGGTTTCCGATCGACACGTGGCCAAGATGATACTGCTTCTGTACCGGAACATGCTGTCTGGGCCATGTTGGGGTTTGGGTCCAGGAAACCAGTACATTAGATTCTTTGGGAAATGCCTGTCGACTTTCAAGGTCTCAGTGACCAGAAGGTAAAACTGCAGTTTTGTGGCCATCGGAGGGTAGTAAATGTTATTCGTGTTACTGTTGGCATCCTGGTGTAGTGGACAGGCGCGAAGCCATCTGTGAATTGAGGTCCTGGCGCACAAGTGCAGGGGTCTGTGGATTTAAGTGATGTGTCAGATAAGCCATGTGACACGTCATGTTATGAACACAGAACTTAGTATAGAAACCGAATAGAAAACGGAAATTTCCCCTGGAGCATTTTTTTTTTTCACTCAAGATTTTAAGTCTCCTCCCCATCCGCCGTCCCACTGTTCCACATCCCAAACCTCCTCCCCAACCCCTGGGTCTCCACCAGGATGTCCCCACCCCACCCACCCTCCCAGACCTCCCTCTAAACTCCCCGGGGCCTCCAGTCTCTTGAGGGTTAGGTACATCTTCTCTGACTGAGCCCAGACCCGAGAGTCCTCTGCTGTCTATGTATTGGGCAACTCGTATCAGCTGGTGTGTGCTGCCTAGATGGGGTCTTAGTGTCTGAGAGATCTCAGGGGTCCAGGTTATATTGAGGCTGCTGGTTCCCTTACAGGGTCACCCTCCTCCTCAGCTTCCTCCCCTTTCCCCCTAATTCAGCCACAGGGGTCAGCAGCTTCTGTTGGTTGGCTGGGTGCAAATACCCGCATCTGACTCTTTCAACGGCTTGTTGCATTTTGGGGAGGGCAGCCATGACAGGTCCCTTTTGGTGAGGGTTCTATAGCCTTGGTAATGGTGTCAGACCTTGGGGCCTCCCCTTGAGCCGGACCCCCTTTTGGACCGTTCCTTGGGCCTTCTTTTCCTTAGGCTCTTCTCCATTGCCATCCCTGCAGTTCTTTCAGACAGGAACAGTTATGGGCCAGGGTTTTGGCTGTGGGATGGCAGCCCCATCCCTCACTCAATGCCCTGTCTTTCTGCTGGAGGTGGGCTCTACAGTTCCCTCTCCCCACCGTAGGGCATTACATCTAGGGTCCCCCCCACTTTGAGTCCTGAGGGTCTCTTACCTCCCTGGTCTCTGGTACCTCCTGGAGGTTCCCCCCAACATCCTATCTCCCAAGGTTGCCTGTTTCCTCAGGGCTTCAACTCTTTTCTCCTACCCAATACCCCATCGTGTTCCCCTAGAGTACAGATGGTTGTGAGCCGCCCTGTGAGTGCTGGGAATCGGGAGAACAAGTTCTCTTAACTGCTGAGCCATCTCTCCAAGCTTAGTATCTTGAAGTAATACTTTGGAAATGCTAAATATGACTCCCAGAGACTGTGAGATGTCTCAGAGCAGTGGTTCTCAACCTGTGGGTCACAACCCTCTGGGGGGAGGGGTCACATACCAGATGTCCTGCGTATCACATAGTCACATTATGATTCGTAACAGTAGCAAAATTACAGCTATGAAGCAGCAATGAGATAATTTGGTGGTGGGGGGGGGTCGCCACAACATGAGGAACTGTATTAGAGGGGTGCAGCGTTGGGTAGGCTAAGAGCCATTGACTTAAAGGTGTTCATTGATTTTCACTGGACAGCTTTGGTCCAGAGGCATGGTCAGATTCTGGTTGAATTAGTTAACAAGAGCACTGGACCGTGTGGGTGGAGTGTGCACTGATGTGTTCCGTCAGGTGGGCACCACGTCTGCTCATCTCTGCTGTGATAAAAATTGATCACTGGGTTCAGGTCTTATCGATTCAATCCTCCTTTATGAAGATCCCAGGATGGCTTCATCAGTATAGTTAATAGTACCCCTCCTTTTTTAATGAAAATAAAAGGGGTGCTGCTGCTGTTTGTAATGGCCTCCCAGGCCTCCTTCTGTAACGTAGATCTTAACATCAACTCTTCCAGGGTAGACTTGAATCATACCTGGCACCCTTGATAAAGAAAATAACTTAAATATATAGTAGCAAGACTTCTTTCTTGAAAGTAAGCTTCCTTTATCCCTGGGTTGGAACGAGAAATGGGTGTTTAATAGGAAGCCTAGTGGTGCATCCTGAGCATACTATGGTGAACAGTCACTACCAGCCCAGCCCTGCACGTCCCGTCCCCATCCCCAGTGACGCACCCATCACTCATGTCACAGAGATTAGTGTCATTGGATGATGTGACTGTGAACTTCATCCGGGAAGAGTGGTGGCACCTGGACTCTGTCCAGAGACGCCTATTCCAGGATATGATGTTCCTTTAGCTGTTTGTTCCTCGGAATTGCTTCAAATGACCCAGCCACACTGAACATCATCATTGTATTGTGATAGCCTCTGTTCATTTCTGCAGTCCTGGTGCTCCTGATACTGTTTATGTTGCAGTATTGTGTGTGTGTGTGTGTGTGTGTGTGTGTGTGTGTGTGTGTGTGTGTGTAAGAGTGCCAAAGGTTCATGTGTAGAATTCAGGAGACAATTTACAGAAGGTGGTTCTCTCCACCATTTGGATCCTGGGGATCAAACTCAGGCTTGGCAGCCATGACCTTTACCAGTTTTGAACCTTAACTTTTTGGATGGATAGATGGGGGGGGGGAGAGAATTTCCAAAGATAGGTAGAGGATAATATTTTCACCTGTCTTAGGAGATTTTCCATATGTGCTTATGGAAACTCAAAGGCAGAGATTCTAACACAACTAATGGTGGCCTGAGATGGGAAGACCGTCAGCCTTGGTGCCGTTGTTCTGTTTGATGAAGGGAGGGCTGCCTGGAATACAGGCCAACAGGAAGGCCCGGAGAGTAACTGCCCTGTAAAGTTAGACACAGTGGTCTTACCCTAGGTGTCCGGTGACACTGGAAGTTAATGTTTGGACAGTTAGGATCCACGAGGCTGTGAGTAGAGGATGTAAGCGGACTTTTTAGAGTACGTTGACATTTCTGTGTCCACCTGAGTAAGATCCATTGGTTCTGATAGGTTACGCTGGACACTTTTAGGAGTAAACTAAAATCTCTGTACGTTTATATGATCTCTACAACGTGAAAAGCCAGGAATGCTCTAAGCGTATGTCTGGAGATACATGATGTAAGACCAAGAGCATAAGGAAGCCAACACATGTGTAAGGTCAAGAGTGGGCATGGTGGCCGACTTCTGGAATCACAACACTCTGGAGTGGAGGCAGGAGGATTAGAAGTTCAAGTTTACCCTCTGCTGCGGTAAATATAAAAAAGACGGCTTGTCCGTTTATCGGCCCCACGGTCTCACGCTGCCTCTGGCACACAGTCCGTAAGCCGCACTCTCCACATGGTTCCCTTCCCAGGCGGTTCACCGTGGGAAAGTGGACTTCTGAGAGCCAGCTCCACGGCCACCAGCAAGTTCACACAGGTGCGGAGCCAAATATGTGTCCCGAATGTGGGAAGACTTTCAGTAGCAGGTCATCTTTGCAAAGATGTCACTTAACACGCTAGGAAGAGAGTGTTTGTCACAAGTGAAGAAGGCTCCTCCCCTGGAAGTCAGCATTGTCATCTCATCAGCGGACACATTGGAAGAGAAGCCTTATGGATGCCAATTACTGTGGAGAGCTGTTTCATAACGTATATAGCAAGTATGAGGAGAAGGGTTACCAGTCACAACAACTACAGTTTGCCATCTAGCAATGGCTCCCAACTAAGGGGGATCATCAGATCCATTACATGAAGATGCTGCATTTTCAACTTGGGAAGATCTTTCATCAGAGATTTCATCCAGGAAAGATGCCTTGAAGTACCGTGGCTATGGCTGGGTCACTGAATTCACACATAAGAGAAAGCTTTTGTGTGCACTGGCTCTAGGAAAGCCTTCAACCAGAAGTCAAGACTTAGCACACACAAGAGACTTTACGCGGAAGGGTAAGCTTTCTCATTGCTGTGACTGGGAGACCCTTAAGTGACGAATCCTGACTGAGTGTGGTTTTATATCAATGAGAGACCGTATGTACTGACTTATTTTTTTGGTTGTGTTTTGTGTTGTGTAGTAAGGCCTTCAACCACAGATCATATTGCAGTAGACAGCAAGCAACTCATACCAGGGACGGTACTTGGCCCCATTCACCCAAGCTCATTAAAATGTCGAGTAAGACGTCAGGGCATGTGAGCTGGTCCTTTTCACTGATGTCCACCGGGTTGATCTTGGCTGAGGTTAGTGTAGACGCCCTCTCTCATTTGGAATTCCTGAGCAAGAAACCTGGACCAACAGGCCTAGCTCTCACCACCAGCATGTCTTGTGTTAAGAGGTGTGAAACAGAGAGATGAATTCTGGATGGGTGATAGTTTCGCTAAAGGAATGCCCACAGGTTGTATGAGCACAGGGAGCCTGTGATGTCCCATTCTTAGGGCACAAAGTCCCATTGCAGGTCTCACATTTATGCCTAGCACCGCAGGGCCCAGTCTAGTCCTTCACATGCAGGCTTTTCTGTTCACCTATTCAGAGATACCACAGAGGGGAGGCTGCTCCAAAGCCACGCCATGCCATGCCACCTCTGAAGGAAGTAGCTGCCTCATGCAAACATCTAGCCACTTCTCCTGTAGCCTCGCCCCGCTCCAAGCCTGCCAGCAATACTAGACGTGAGCTGTCCAGCTCCAGGAAACAACCCAACGTTTCTAAGCCTCTGTTGTGTCTGTAGAGTGGGGCTTGTGTTGGGATCAGCCTTGACTTGTAGAACTAGAGCAGGATTTAAAGACAAGGGTGTGCCAAGCTCAGCACTCAGTTCTGAGACTAGACCTTGTTCTCACAGCTCCGGTATCCAGCATGGGAATCCCACACCACTTAAATGTGTTCTGCGTGTTCCTCCCCCACCACCGAGTACTCGGGAGCCTTAGTGGTTCCCATCATCAGCAGTCTCCTGCGCAAATCTATCCTCGACGTGCCTTTCTGTACAGCCGCTGGTCTCGCTAATTTGATGATACTGAGTTGAGACCCTTAGCAAAGGATCTTGAGACCCAGCACTGGGTACCTGACCCTCACCTCCTCCATGTTCTGGGGACTGTATGCTCACACAAAGAAGAAAAGACAGGACCCAGGAGGCAGGACCTTGACATCTGCCCCTACCTCTTCCTGTGACAGCCACTGGAAACATTTCTGCTATGGGCAAATCATGCCTCTCAGATGGCTTCAAGTCCTCAGGCATGTCCTGGCATTTTCCCCAGCCAGCCAGGCCTCAGAGAGTCCCCATAGGTCCCCAACTGTGGCCTGGAAACCAAAAGGACATATTTATTTATTTCTTCCATGTTTCTACTGACTCCATGGAATGGCCCTTGAAAGGTGAGGTTGGTTGTAATCTTGGAATTGTGGGGACAGTCCAGCAGGTAACAGGTATCCCCTGTCCATAGACCCAGGACATAGAGCATATTAGGTCACTGCCACAGCCAGACTCCAGGGTTCCTGGAATGTGGATGTGGAATATGCATCAGGGCTAGTGAGAGGGAGACATGCAGAATCAAGAGTGAAACCAAGTGAATCCCTGCTGTTCTGCCCTTAGCCAATCTCAAGACATGGTCCAATACCATTCTTACAGTGCAGGTCCTATAACCTCTCAGAGCTGGGACATACCTGCTTTCATGTACATGGGGAGCACTACAGTAATTTCATTTGAAGCTTTTTTTCTTCTTCTCCCTGAAAGACCATTATCTCTTGCGAAACTCAGATATCCACAGAATAAAGGTGGAATTCGTGTTGGGTCAGTGTGACTGTGGACACTGAAGTCACATCCATATTGGCCTTTGTATGAATCAGTTGCCAGAGACAGACACAGTATAAAGTAGAGGCATATTAGGGTGATCACTGGGGCTCAAGGGTACTGAATGGTTGCTATTTCTGATGTTTTGATGGGAGTGGATCATAAATTTCATGTCAAGACCCGTGTGGGGCAATGAGACTCAGCTTGACCTCATAACCCCTGTTTCCAAGCCCACACAACTTCCTGGAGCAGGGCTATCAGCATTGTGATAGGAAGTGTGTGGGCTCTGGGCTTTTATGAGAAATCATCAAAGGGAACGGGCACTGTGGGGCTGGAGATGCTATGAGAGAGCCAGAGCCCTTGTTCACAGGAAGCAAACCTCAGGCCCACGGGAGGCAAAATCATCCACGGAGAACAGAAAGACACCTCAGAGCCAGATGACAAAAGATATTGGAGGCCCTCTTGGGGAAGGAGCAGAGAACGTGTTCTGCTTCTGCCTCACGCTTCTAGGAATAATGGGGTCTGAAACAGATGTTCTTCCCGATTCACAAGCTGTTGATAGTTTTAAAAGATGTTCAGCCTGTCTTGAGTGTCCCTTCAGGAATCTCTTGACATTTCCCCAGGCTTGCAAGGTAGGTGACACCATGTTCTGGGAAGGTTATTGCCCAGGATGAAGGATTGTTGGTTCCTCTGATAGTGGATCAGAAAGTGGCTCCTTCCTGCCAGGCATCTCAAATTTTGTTTCTCTACTGGTTATAATTTTCTCTCTTGGGAACATCTGACAATATGTAGGGACGTTTTATTTGTTAAACCGTGTGGGGGATGTAGGTGAGCTCCTTCCATTTATTGGCTAGAGGCCAGGGACACTGCATAACATTTTACAACACCAATGGCATCACCACAGTCAAGAGTCATTAAGCTTCAACTTGTGTCAACAAGTTGGAGGTGCTTGGGAGGTGTTGCAGTAGACCCTAAATGTCATATCTGTAAGGATGAAAGTTCAATGGCTATTTAGGAGCATAAAAGATGAGTAGTGATCTTGGTTAAAATGTTGAAGGCAGATGTTCACTCTACGAGCATTTACTCTGAGCTGGGGCTGAAGGAAAATGCAGCAAATTCCATGTTTTTGAGGTTCTGTCCATATTAGGAGAGCCAGACAAATGACAGAGAAGGGATGGGCTAGAGAAGCTATATTGTATAGTGATTTGCTCTATACTAGAACATTTCAACCTAGAGCAAAGTTTCTTAAGACTTAGGAAGTTTTAAAGAAAGGCTCATCAAGACTCAGAAGTAAACAACTCATAAGTCTAAGGAAATACCTGAAATTGACCAGATACATGATGCACCTTCCTCCCCAAGCTTATATAAGTGGTAAGCACTGCTGAGGAGACAGACTATCCAAGCTACTTGGGAGAGACACTGTCCAACCTGTTGAGTTACCTACACATCATACAGTAAGTGACAGAGTTCCAGCTTTTGTGAACCAATACCCATGCTGGAGTGGGCTTATAGTCATATAGTTGTCTTTGAGACATTGCTCTTGTAATTACCTCCAGTAAACTCATTGGTTTACCATCTTGAACTTCGGCGTATCACTACTTGGGCCTGCCATCAGTTCTGTATTGGAAAATGGGCATTTGTTCATGTTGCTCCAGGAAAATTGTCATACGTTAGGCTGGTGGCAATGTCAGTTTCCGTTAAGCACACTGAGCAGACTATACACAGTTTCTCCTCTCAGAGGCAAGATGGAGTAGTTCTGGGTATGTGATTCTGATGTGGATGGCAGTTCCCTTCCTTCAGGTTCAGGTCAGTGAGGAGGCACCCGACTGTGGATGAAGGGTAATAGAAGGAGATATTTCAGTCCTACTACCTTTTTCTATCTTCTGTGGTACTGCTCGTTTGAGAAGGTCCTTAGCTGGCTTAGAGATCTCTCTTTTTCTGTCCCCTGACTCCCACCTGCTCTTGCTATAGACTCCTCTGATGGAGGACATAACGGTACCCATCAAAGACCACAACGGTCTGGATTTTTGTTTGTTTGTTTTCTGAGACAGGATCTTTCTGTGTATCCCTGGCTGTCCTGGAACTCACTGTGTAGATCAGGCTGGCCTTTAACTCACAGAGACCCAACTGCCTCTGCCTCCTGAGTGCTGGGATTAGAGTACTACCCGTGGGCTTATCCTATTATAAGAGGGCAGTAAAAGGCAATGGGTAGGTACGTCCTACCTGGGTACACAGTAGGTCTGTGTGCTGGCTGGGTTTTGTCAGTTTGACACAAACCAAGACGTATTTGGGAAGAAGAACCTCAATTAAGAAGATGCCTTCACCAGGTTGCCTTCAGGCGAGTCTGCAGGACATTTTGTTGACTTATAATGGATAAGGAAAGTCCTAGCTCACTGTGGGCGGTCCCACCTCTGGGCAGGCGGTCCTGGGTTGTATAAGAAAGCAGGTTGAGCAATCAGCGAGATGGGAAGCATTTCTTCAAGGTCTCTACTTCAGTTCCTACCTCCAAGCTTCCCTCAGTGTGACCTGTGAGTTGTAAGCTAAAGTAAATTCTTTCTTCCCCAAGTTGTTTTTGGTCATCATATTTGTTTCACCACAATAGAAAGCAAGCTATGGTCTGTTTACGCCAGCACCATGAACAAAAGCATGCTTTGCCCTGGGTTCCTTGGCTGCCTTAGGTGGTAGGAATTTTCTCCTTTGTTTTCAAGGGAGAAAGGCCATCATATAGTGAGTGGTTCATTGCCTTTAAAAATGACCCAATGAAGAACCTGAGGGAGTGTGTCATGGAGAAATATTCTATGGTCAGTAAGAGCATAAACTGAGACAAAGCAATTAAAAGATTAATCACAGTCTTGAACGTGGATGCCAGATAAAATAGGAAGGAGGCATACATTTAAATGTCATGGTTTTTGCTGTCAAACTGCTTGTCACCAAGCCTGATGGCCCGAGTTTAATACCTAGGACCCAGATATTCCTTCATATCCTCTGATCTATCTCTCTCTCTCTCTCTCTCTCTCTCTCTCTCTCTCTCTCTCTCACACACACACACACACACACACACACACGTAAATAAATAAATAAATAAACAAAAAACAAACAAACAAATAAAATGTTTTAAAACATAAAGGGGTGTGGTGTGGAAAACCCTGGGTTTCTTCACTAGCGTGTGATTCAACATGTCTTTTCTCTCTCTGTGTCTCTGTCTCTCTCTTTCACACACACACACACACACACACATACACACACAAACAAGCACACACACATTTTATGATTGGGAATATAGCTCAGTGGTAGACCATTTGTCTACCTGTCTACACGCAAAGTCTTGTGCTCAATCCCAGAACTGGAGAAAAAAAAATTAAAACAGCCAACAGACACACGATGCCCTTCTCCTGTGTTTGTAACTGCTTTTCTGTATTTCCCAGTTTTTAAAATCAAGCAAGAAGCTGGTCTTGTTTGTGCCATAGTCATAAAAATTATTAATTGGTATAGAAGATAAGCCAATGCTGGAGGGCCACAGAGAGCCCTAGAGATAAGAAGTGTGGCCATAGGTCCGCCCTCACTGCCGGGCAGAGTCCTTTCTGGGAGGAGCCACACTGAGGTGGGGAGACCAGGGCTGGGCCGTTGCAGAACCTGCCAAGTTCTGGAGAACCCAAGCAGCTCATGGACTTTTCCAGGCCTAGCTGTAGCCCCTGGGGGTGTTTCACCCTTGTGGGTAAGAGGGGTGGCTGAGGGGGGGGGGAGCTGGGAAGGAGCAGGACACAGATCTGTCGAGGCACAACTCAGAAGCCCTATGATGCAGTCAGCAGGAGGAGAGTGAGACAAGACCCAGGATCTTCGTAAGCACATACGTTTGGGTGTATCTTACACCATAGAGACACAGACACATGAGACACACAACCACAGCAAGAACACACACACACACACACACACACACACACACACACGCAGAGCTTGGTCATATGTATCTGTCATGTAAACTAGTAAACATGGACCCCCACCTCCCTAAAATCACTTAGTGTTCCTTGGGGTTCCCTTTATCTGTCTGGATTCACTTCCTGCCCAGCCTGGGTCTCTTTCTAATCGCCCCCTTCTTCTCCAGGACCCTTTGTGCTCCCTGACACTCACAGCTAGTGTGTTGTGCCAACAGGCACAGATACTGGCCTTATATGTGTCGGTGTTCACCCTGCAGTGTGGAGGAGGACTCAGGAACCGTTACCCCCCATAGTCAAACTTCAGCCATTACAGAGTCGGGGATACCGACTTGTGTCTAAGATGGTAGCAAACCCTACCCTCCCCACACCCACTTCAGTGAATCCAGATCTGTCATCAAAACTGCCCGACAGTCTCAGAGAGACGTCCCTGCATTTAGTCCCCGGATGGTCATGAGAGTTAAAAAACCCAGCGCTGACTGGCACAGCCAAGCCCTGCCTCCCTGGACCTCACAGATCTGCCTTCAAACTAAAAATCTAAGTGGTCAAGGCTGGGGTAAGGGATCTCAGGATGCTAGGGAGCCCAGCAGAGACCCCTGGCCCAGGCTGATCAGGAGACATCAGAGCTAAGGATGAGAGAGAAGTGAGTTTTCGGGGAGGCTGCAGAGGGGAGCCGGGAGCCGTGTGTGGAGAAGATGGGGAACAGCAAACATAAAAGGATACAGAACAGAAGAGGGCAAGGTCCCATTATGTGTTTTATTGAGATACACATGTCTGTCCTGTGAAGGATGGATTGGGGGGTGGGTGTGTTTTATTAAGATACACATGTCTGTTCTGTGAAGGATGGATTTGGGGGTGGTTAGCAAAGGGAAGTGGGTGGGGCTGAGAGGATAAGGAGAGAGTGGCTAAGACAAGGACTTGGGGCGGGAGAGTCAGTCCTCAACTGGAAACTCTTAAGGATGTATTTTATTTTACGTGTATGTATGTGTGTGCCTGAGTGTATCTGTGTTCACCACATGTAAGCATGTGCCCATGGAGGCCAGAAAAGAGCATCTGAGACTCTGGAGCTGGAGTTACAGTAGTTGTAAGCCACCCACTCCGGGTGCTGGGAGCCAAAACCAGGTCCTCTACCAGAGCAGTGAGCGGTCTGAACCGCTAAGCCAACTCTAGACTCAGCTGTCCTGGGAATTCTTTTTTTCTTTTTAAAGACCTACTTGTTTATTATACAAGCACATTGTAGCTGTCTTTAGACACACCACAAGAGAGCATCAGATCCCATTACATTTGGTTGTGAGCCACCATGTGGTTGCTGGGATTTGAACTTAGGACCTTTGGAAGAGCAGTCAGTTCTCATAACCACTGAGCCATCTCTCCAGCCCAAGAACTCTTCATTTATATTGACATCACCGTGACAGTTCCTGACAGGAACAGGAGAGGGAAGATTTGCTGGCTTCTGTCTCAGTCTAATGGGTTGGGGAAGCCATGGTGAAACCACAGTTCCATGGCGGCAGCAGGGTTGGGTGGAGACTGTTCGCACCAAAGCACGTACCAGGAGCACAGAGCAGGGCAGGAGCCAGAGGTTGGGTATGAGCCCTACATGCTGACCTTTAGGGACCTACTCCCACCAGTAAGACCTGGTCCCCAAAAGACCACAGTCTCCCAAAACACTGCTACCAGCAGGGGACCAGGCGTTCAAACCCTGAGCCCATGGGAGACACTGAAAATTCAAATTCTGACAGTTGTAAAATTGTAAAAAAGTAAGTACCTGGATCTCGTCCCCCACTTTCCTCCTCTCCCTTACCCTCCCCCCACCCCTACCCTCTCTCCTCTTTGATTTCCTCAGTCAGTTTGCTGGCCTGTGGGATCTGCCAGGCTTCTGGTCAGATGTTCATCAGCCCAGACTCGCTCCTAGGAGTGGAGAAGTACAGGACCATCCTGACCCTAGAAAACGTCCCTGAAGATGTCCTGGAGTACAGCTGGTTTCGGGGCATAGACAACAGTACAGGAAACATGATTTTCAGCTATCGGCCTCCCAGTACCCGGCACCCTGGGCCCTCGTACAGTGGATGCGAGAACGTGACTCGTACAGGCAGCCTGGTGGTGAGGAAGTCTGCGGTAAATGACACGGGCTACTATACCGTCGAGGTGAACACCAGTAACGGGACCCAAAGAGCGTCTGGCTGGCTGGAGATCATAAGTGAGTTGGCTTGGCAACCCATTTTTCCCCAACAAAAATGGAAGCTTGTCCTAAGGGTTCTGATAGGGAGAGTCCTTGGAGGGCATGGCGTCCAGTGTCTTAGCTGCCCGGAAGTGACCGCAACAGCCATGAAGGTGGCTCTCTGGCTCTTCCCAGTTGATTGTTGAAGAGAGTATTTATTTCCCACTGTTGTGTAACATTTATGCGTGAGAGTAGTGGTTCTCAGCCTTCCTAACGCCGTAACCCTTTAATACAATTCCTCATGCTGTGGTGACTCCCAACCATAAAATGATTTCATTGCTACTTCGTAACTGTAACTTTGCTAAGTTATGGATCGTAATGTAAGTATCTGATATTCAGGATATTTGACGTGTGACCACCCAGAGGGGCTGTGACTCACAGGTTGAGAACTGCTGTTTAGAGGCTTTAGAAAAATCATCTAGGCAGCGGTGGCACATGCCTTTAATCTCAGCACTTGGGAGGCAAAGCAGGTGGATCGCTATAAGCAATCGAGTTCCAGGACAGCCAAGGGTACACAGAGAAAACCTGTCTCGAAAATCAACCAACCAAACATAGTAATAAAACAATTAATTTTATTTAGTTTTGTAATTCTGACGTTGGAGCCTAGAGTATTCTATGTGCTGTGCCAGCACTCTACCACTGAGCCACGCCCCCAGCCTCTCACTGGAGGATTCTAGACAGGGCTCTATCACTGAGCCACGCCCCCAGCTCCTCATTGGAGGATTCTAAACGGCTCCACCACTGAGCCACGCCCCCAGCCTCTCATTGGAGGATTTTAGGCAGGGGCTCTACCACTGAGTCACGCCCCAGCCTCTCATTGGAGGATTCTAGACAGGGCTCTACCACTGAGCCACGCCCCCAGCCTCTCATTGGAGGATTCTAGGCAGGGGCTCTACCACTGAGTCACGCCCCAGCCTCTCATTGGAGGATTCTAGACAGGGCTCTACCACTGAGCCACGCCCCCAGCTCCTCACTGGGGATTCTAGGCAGGGTCTGTACTACTGACCTATATCCGTAGCTGGGATTTACTATGTTGCCCATTTTTTCCTAGAACTTTTAATTCTCCTGCCTGTGCTTCCTGAGTTCTAGAACCACAGTCACGCACTGTCACACCTCGCTTATTATCACATGACTTCTGTGGGCCACCACAAGTTTGGGCATTGTGCTGGCTGAGGCCCCCGAATCTCACGAGGTGCTGGTAAAGACTGGGTCCTCATATGGAGACTTGCTTAGGAAAGAACCTCCTCCCACCCCCTCCTTGAGGATGAGGTCATTTCCTGGTGTTTGTATGATCCTAGACTTGGCCATCACTGTATTTCTGAGTCTATGCTCTGTGGCCCAGAGCCTTGTCTTTCCTCAACGAGCACTGTGCTCCTGAGTTCTTCCATATGTAGAAAGGGTAAAAATCTACCATTTGCTGTCTGCGTGTTTGGAGAGAATTCGGTAAATCGAATGAAACTCAGACAGCGGATCTAATTATTATGACTAGTTCCAAAGCCACCTGTCCCAGCTCCTCAGATGAGGGTCCTGGATTTTACAACTGCTGGGGTGGGTGGGGAAGGTTGGGGAGATGGCTCAGTAAGTCAAGCACATCCCAAGGAAGCTCGAAGATCCGAGTTTGAATTCGGGGTGGGGGTGGGGGTGGGGGTATGCATCCGTAATTTCAGCACTCCTATTGGACACGTGGAAGGTTACCACCACAGCTAACCTGGGTTGCACAGAGGTGAGCAAGTAGCCCGACCTCGAGCAAGATGGAAGGTGAGGACTGATCCTTACCGTTGCTCAGTGCATGTGTGGCATGGGTTAGCGCTCTCACTCATAAACATGTTCTATTCAGAGTGCACACAGACAGGCAGAGGGGAAACAAAGCAACCACGGGGCTACCTATTCATGACCGAGAACCTGCTCTGACTGCAGATGTACCGAACGCCTCCGGCCCGCCCAGGACTATGCAGCCTGCTCCCTGCCCCTCCCCCCTCCTCACCTCTCAGCGCCGGGCCTTCTCGTCTATCTTAGGACTCTCTGGATCTCTTCAACATGCCCCAAGCTTGAAGAAGCTGGCACTATACCTGACCCGTTCCTTCTGCTTCTCCTAGAGCTGAGAGACAGACCAGGCATCTCAGCCAATGCCTCGGGCAATACCAGTGCCCTGGTAGAAGGCATGGACGCGGTGGCTGCCAGATGCCTCACCAACTCCTCGAACATCAAGTGGTATGTGAACTCTGTACCGACCTCAGGCGGTAACCGCATGACGATTTCCCCGGATGGCAGGACTCTGGTCATTCACTGGATCAGTCGCTACGACCACGACCTTCAGTGTGCCATAGAGGATGTCCCAGAAATGCTCCAGAGAAGTGAGATGATTCCCTTGACTGTGGCCTGTGAGTGCACTTGGTGGTGGGAGGGAAGCCAGGGGTAGGCTCCAGTATGTACCCAGGACAAAGGCTGAGCCAGCCTGCGGCCAGCTAGGGGTGGTTAGTGTCCCAGCTCTGGGTATTTAGTGGGTTCACGACTACCCTCTCCATGGTATGCGCCTATAATCCCAAGATGAGTGGGGTAGAAACTGATTGCCGAGGCTCACTGGCCAGCCAGCCTGGCTGCAATAGATGAATTCTAAGCCAGAAAAATACTTCTTCTGTTTCATTTCTTTGGTTGCTTTTTTTTTTTTTTTCTAAAATAGAGAAAAAGGGAAAAAAAATGGAGTTATGGGTGTAAGGAAGTGGGGAGGATCTGGGAGGAGTTGAAAGAAGAAACCATAATCAGAAAACATTGTATGAAAACAAATTTTTCAATAAAAATAAAGATGCCTTCAGAGTGATTGAGAAATGCCTAATGCCTGTGATATTAACCTCTGACCTGCACAACATATCTGTGCCCACACTTTCCTGCTCATATGCGTGAATCCAATGCATGTGTGTTTGGGCGCACGCGCACACACACAGATACACACACATACACACAAACACAAAGATTACAATCAATCTAGCCCACAAGATTTTAGAGTGGAAGCTACCTTTACTGTTTCAATTATCACCTGGGGTGGGCTCATTGCACACAGAGGGACACCATGTGTCTTCTGGACAAGGTGCCATCCCACAAGATCAGAAATATAGCTGTGACCTCCTTCCCTGTCTCTGCAGATGGACCAGACTACGTATCCCTGTGGACCCAGCCCCATGCCTTTAATGATGTGGTGACTGCTGTTATTGGTTCCCGGGTGCAGCTGAAATGTACCTGTTACTCGAGGCCAGAAGCCAAGTACCACTGGCTCCATAACGGCTCCTTCCTGAGCATCTCAGAGGAGAACATAACTCTCCCCAGTCTGTCCTGGGAACAAATGGGCAGTTACCGGTGTATCGTGGAGAACCTGGAGACCCAGCTGGCCTTCTACAGGGATGTCACCATCCAGCCACCTCGTGAGTACAGCCACCAAGTTCTCTAAACTCTGCCTCCCATATGTTTTTGTCTAGCCAGGGGGCACCTCTGTTGATACACCCCACTCAGAACTTCTGGGGACATAAAAGATCCGGCTTCAGCATAGGACATACCAAGAAGCAACTTCTCAGCACAAAGGAGACTTCTTTGCCCCAGAAGGACAAAGGGAAGGGGAGTAAGAAACAGCGACAGGTGACAGAGGATGAGAGAGAAGAGGAAAGGAACAAGGGAGAAAAAGAAAAAGGCGTATTTGTTCCAAAGGACAAAGGACTGCCTCTGACCCTAAGGGGAAGCCCAGTGTTAGGATGAGTTGGTTTGTTCTGATTGGGCATGTTAATTAGGTGAGCCAAAATGGGCTTTTGATTCCTGGACTTGAGTACTTAGGTGGTCAGCCTCAGGAGGAAGAAGTAGCCAAATAAGGAAATAGATCTTGGTGGTTAGCTTTAGGAATGTAATCTAACAATTTAGCAAGGCAGAGGAAATGGGGAAGGGCAAGGCCTGCCAGAGCCCTTCAGTGACGCCCTCCTTCCTCATCCTCTAAGGGCCTGTCCAAAGCTACGCACCCCGCCAATCATCCATAGTCCCCAGTCCTGGAATCAGAGCAAAGTGCACAAGAGACAAGACTGGCCAGCATTTACTTCCTGCGTGCCAGCCACAGTCCTGGCCTATGTGACCATCCTGGTCTCTTGACACAGTACCATCTACCTGTGTCTCCCGGGTAAAGAAACAGCCCCGGGGAGTTGAGCATCTGACCCAAGGCTCCATAGATTTCTCCATGGGAAAATGGAGAGATCCTTTACAAGGGATCTGCCCATAGCCTTCGCCCCAGGAGAGGCACTGCAGAAATACCTATTTCTTTCGGTTTCAAAACGAGGAACTTGGGATAGATTTGCAAACAAGGAAAACCCCTGTTTCTCCCCAGCCGCTTAGTCATTTTCCACAGAGAGAGAGAGAGAGAGAGAGAGAGAGAGAGAGAGAGAGAGTGAGAGAGAGAGAGAGAGAGAGAGACAGAGACACAGAGACAGAGAGACACACAGAGAGAGAGAGTGAGAGAGAGAGAGTGAGAGAGAGAGTGAGAGAGAGAGAGAGAGAACAGAGAGAGAGAGAGAGACAGAGAGAGAGAGACACAGAGACACAGAGACAGAGAGACACAGAGAGAGAGTGAGAGAGAGAGTGAGAGAGAGAGAGAGAGAGAGAGTGAGAGAGAGAGAGTGAGAGAGAGAGTGAGAGAGAGAGAGAGAGAGAGTGAGAGAGAGAGTGAGAGAGAGAGAGAGAGAGAGTGAGAGAGAGAGTGAGAGAGAGAGAGAGACAGAGAGAGACACAGAGACACAGAGACAGAGAGACACAGAGAGAGAGAGAGAGAAAGTGAGAGAGAGAGAGAGAGTGAGAGAGAGAGAGAGACACAGAGACAGAGAGACACACAGAGAGAGAGAGAGAGAGTGAGAGAGAGAGAGAGAGAGAGTGAGAGAGAGAGAGAGAGACACAGAGACACAGAGACAGAGAGACACACACACAGAGAGAGAGAGAGAGAGACAGAGACACAGAGACAGAGAGACACACAAGAGAGAGAGAGAGTGAGAGAGAGAGAGTGAGAGAGAGAGAGAGAGACAGAGAGAGAGACAGAGAGAGAGAGAGAGACACACAGAGACACAGAGACAGAGAGACACACACAGAGAGAGAGAGAGAGTGAGAGAGAGAGAGAGACAGAGAGAGACAGAGAGACAGAGACACAGAGGCAGAGAGACACAGAGAGAGAGA